>NC_092128.1:113120578-113358078 GCF_043159975.1 Macaca nemestrina
GGCCCACGCCTCTCAGGTCTTGGGTACTCTTAGGCCGAGAGCAGGCAGGGGATGCACAGGCAGCTCCACTGAGAGTCTAGCAGAGCCCTGCTCAGATCTCAGCAATATAGCATCTGTCCTTGATGAGGACTAGAAAATGGTTCACTCACCCTCCGTTTGCTTCAAGAGTTATTAAAAATAATCAAGAGTGGAAATAAACGTAACATAACTGGGCCATTGTAGAGACAGAACGTTGCTATAAAAATCTGCAGAACCGAACTAAAATACCAGTCTGTCTAGGTAAAACAGAGACATGAAAATGGCTTTAACAGGAGGTATATAATATGAAGTCACATCCTCAGAAAGTGACCGAATCTGCCTACCAGTTATTCTATAGGAAGGAGGAGCTTTGCAGATAGACACTTCACTTTGTGCCTCCTGTTGCCATAAGACAAATCCGGGCATTTTCTGTGAGTTAATGCCACTGTCTCTTCAGCACCCTGTCTCTTCAGTATCTTGGAAAGTAAAAACAAACCACAACTGAACAGGATCCTAGGAACTCTTTCTCCCAGAAAAGCTAAAAGTGTTTCTTGAAGGCCACTGAATTGCGTGCCATTGCTATTCCCAAGCTGGCTTTTCCTAAGTTGAGCAGAACAACAGAGGAATCTCATGTTCCTGTCCTTAGGGAAGTATTTCCTCTTTATTAAACTGTTAGCGTTCCTGAGTGCCGTCTTCAAAACCTGCTGTTCATTCTCCACTGAATTCAGGCCAGTCATTCTTCATTTCCTCAATTAAAGTGGGCTGAGAACTTCCCTTTCCTCACAGAGGGATTGTGACTTTTAATTGCTCTTCCAAGGGTCCCTGAAGTCCCCTTAGAGCTACCCCCACAGCCTGTCTCTCCAGCTCCCACAAGCCTGCTCTGCCATGTTGCATGGACCAAGGCTAACTCTGGCAGACTGAGGGACCCTGCAGCTTCCTCCTGTAATATCCCAGGGTGAATTGATCTCTCCAGCCCTTCTTGAAAAGTCTTAACGACAGCTTCTCTGAACTAGTTCAACAGGAATAAATTCTCCCACTCTTTCTGACTAGCATTTAATTACTCTAAGTGCCTCTGCCTGGAGTCCCTGAGAGAAAGACATTGTCAGGCTTGTTCAGCAAGTGTTTCTCAGAGTAGGTTCGTTCTGCAGAGCACGCATTCTGCAGAATATTAATAGGTGTTGCCTGCCACACACACAAACTGCAGGCACTTACGCACACATACACACCATGCACCTATGCACACAGCATGCCATACATACATATACTCCTCCCTGCACACGCACATACACTACATGCCACATACAAAACGGTCAAATAAGTACAGACATGCAAACTTAATGTAAAACCAATATTTCACATCTGCTTTCAGAGCCTTTAATATACTAATGTGTATTGTAAAACTTCAAAAGCAGGATTTGAAGCACTGTTTCCCAACCTGTTCAAACACAGCGTTGTTTCTTTGTGGAAAGCATCTACAATGAAACACAGTCTGCAAAAAACTCTGTCACAACATTTTTTTTTAAAGACCACTTATTCATCTAAAACTGAAATGATAATGCCGAGCATTTTAAATAATATTAAAAACATAAACATTTTCAAAAGCAATAAGAGATTAGGCCAGGAGGTGGCAAACTGTGGCCCACCAGCCAAACCTGGCCTATTGCCTTTTTTTTTTTTTGTACAACCCGCAAGCTGAGAATGTTTTTATGTTTTTAAAGAATTGTGAAAACAAAACAAACAAAAAATCAAATATGCCATGGAGACCATATGTGACCCACAAAAAAAGCTCTCTATAGAAAAAGTTTGCATAGCTATTAACCACATGTGTTATTTAAATTTAAATTAATTGAAAATTAAGAAAAATTAAAAATTCAGTTTCTAGGTCACAGTGGCCATATTTCAACTGATCAGCAGTTACATGTGGCTAATAGCTATCATACTGGAAAATGCAGACATTCTCAGCACTGCAGAAAGTTCTGTTGCATTATGCCAGTCTAAACAAAACTTTCTGTTGAGGTTTAGGGTAACACTGTGATTCTCTCCTGTTGTTGCTGTGTTTAAGGCATTTTATTTAAGCACTGTGGATATTAGTCTTGCAAAAGAGTCCTGACAGATTTTTGATGAATTTCCAGCTGAGTATGTTTACCATCTGAAGCCCTCACTTGTACCTCGGTCTTCTGCAGCTCCCAGAAACTAGATCTTGACTGACCCCACCATACCACCAGACCCAGACAGCTCCTGAGACTAGCTAGTAGTTTACAGGAAAATTCCCAGTCTTGAGTTATTTTGGCTTGCCTTCTCTCTTCTTCAAGTTTCTGCCAGCCTCTCTACATCTCTCAGTTTCTTGAGTTTCCCTGCCTTCTGCCTTTCCTGCTAAAATGCAATTCCCTTCACTTTGTTTTTCAGAATTTTATTCTTCACCTTTTTCTTGGCGTTTGGCTTATATTTACATATTTAAAGACTCATAAATATATTCTGCTAAATATATTCTGCTATATCATCTACTTAATTATCCTTTAGCAATATGGAAGAATTGGCAAAACCCCTTAAGCAGAAAAGCTTCTTTCTGTATTTTCCCACCAATAACTAAAAATGGAAAAGAATAGTATCAAAATTTAGTATTTATAAACATATATATACACATATATATAGTATTATATATATTATGCCTCCCTCATTAGAAGGTCAAGTGCAGAGGTTTTGTGTAAACGGCATTCCCCCCTTGCCTTATGTCAAGAGTGAAATCTGTTGTTTGTTATATTTAATGTTTCCTATATTTTCTCTTTCTTTTAAAAAAAATGTTTCAGATGGGAAAGTAAACCTTGCCGGTGGGGAGGGGGAATGTCATTTACGTTTTTGATGTTATTGAAAATGATTGGCATCATCACTTCAGTTTTAGATGAGTAAGTGGTCTTTTTAAAAAAAAATGTTGTGATAGAGTTTTTGCAGACTGTGTTTCATTGTAGATGCTTTCCACAAAGAACAGCCCTGTGTTTGAAGGAGAACCTGTGTTGTCAACAAGAGTGAGAAGAGCATTAGAAGAATCAAGGGGTCAACGCCATCAAATGTTACAGAGACCAAAGAAGATGAAGACTATGCCAGACCATTTTAGTGGGTTTCTGAGAATTTCTTTAATAAACTATTTTAGTACAGTATTGAGAAATGTGTAAGGGTGGGTAGAAACTACAATTTTAAGAAATTTGAGGATGAAAGAAAATAAAAGGACAAAATGTTCAAGTACATTTTATTGTTTTAAGACAGAATAAGCAGGAATATGTAGACTCCAATGGATAAACCAGTTATGAAATGGATAAAAAACTGTCCTATGAGAAATTAAACTTAAGTTTACACAATAGGGCAGGTATAGGGTCAGAACTTATAACACCTGTGTGGTGTAGTAAACACTAGCCAGGTCATTAAAACAAGATTTCATCTAAGAATCAAGAATCAAGGGATTCTGCAGAAGGAGATATAAAATTATTCCATAGGATCACTTATACAATTCATGGTCCATAGACTGCAATTGTTCCAAGTAATAAATAACGAAATTAAGTAAAATAAACAAAAAAAAACACAGAATAAGATTAACTATAGCAATACAAAACATCAAATCGTATAAAGGAGAAAATTACTACAAAAGAGAGTTTATAGACATAACAAAAGGCAGAACTGATGTTATACAAACTGGAAACGAGACAAATCCTTTTAATATAAATAAAAGAGATTTTTTTTTTTTTTTTTTTTTTTAAGATGGAGTCTTGCTCTGTCACCCAGGCTGGAGTGCAGTGGTGCGATCTCAGCTCACTGCAAGCTCTGCCTCCCAGGTTCATGCCATTCTCCTGCCTCAGCCTCCTGAGTAGCTGGGACTACAGGTGCCCACCACCATGCCCAGCTAATTTTTTGCATTTTTAGTAGAGACAGGGTTTCACCATGTTAGCCAGGATGGTCTCAATCTCCTGACCTTGTAATCCACCCTCCTCAGCCTCCCAAAGTGCTGGGATTACAGGTGTGAGCCACCGTGACCAGCCTAAAATAGGTCTCTTAAAAATGAGTAACAAAAAAATAGTAGTAGTAGATATCATCACAAATAGTAAAGGATTGCTGAAACAAAAATAGCCATCGAATTCAAAATTTATTGAAGAGTAAAATGGGTTAGACAGAGCTGAAAAAAAGAATTTAAAGCTGGAAGATTGATTTGAAAAATACAGGCAGAATGAAAAATGGAGTGATAAGGACGTGGAAAATATGAAAGAGGTTAAAAGACATGGAAGTTACTCCTGTTTTCTTTTTTTTTTTTTTTTTTTGAGACGGAGTCTCGCTGTGTCTCCCAGGCTGGAGTGCAGTGGCGTGATCTCGGCTCACTGCAAGCTCCGCCTCTCGGGTTCACGCCATTCTCCCGCCTCAGCCTCCCAAGTAGCTGAGACTACAGGCGCCCGCCACCACGCCCGGCTAGTTTTTTGTATTTTTAGTAGAGACGGGGTTTCACCGTGTTAGCCAGGATAGTCTCGATCTCCTAACCTCGTGATCCACCCGCCTCGGCCTCCCAAAGTGCTGGGATTACAGGCTTGAGCCACCGGGCCCGGCCGGAAGTCACTCCTGTTTTCTAAGATGGAGTAACAGGAACTAGATTTACTTTCCCATCTGAAGCAATTTTTTTAAAGAAAGAAGAAATACAGGAAACATTAAATATACCAAACAACACATTTCATTCTTGACATGAGGCAATGAAGAACAGTAATTTCTGAAATTAAGCAAACAAATGAATTGAGCTCTACCTTTGGCATAACTGTCTTAAGAGAGTTTTTAGGTAATGGCACAAAGAAGGGAACCTAGGCAAAGCCCAGTGGAATCCCTTAGATGAGGAGACAAAGGCAGCTAAAATATACAAGGCAGAGTGCTGGGAAAAGACAGAAGCGCACAGAGAAAATTATAGGGATATGCAAAGTGAACCCCTCCAGTATTCAGCTGAGTGTGAATTAATTCATGGATGTGAGGAAAATACCCAAGACTAGGAAAAGAACCACCTGAAAGGAATAGAAGTAACAGTACTCCGACCAGGATTAATGCCTATTCTAACCAGTGTGAATTGCTAACTTCACAAATCATGGTACACTGGGTAGAATGCCTGAAGAATCTTGTGTTGCTAGTAGAAAAATATTAGCCCTGGTCAAAAACTATCTAACAAATCTTTAAAACAATACCCAAAAGAATCAACGTGTTTTCCAGTAAGTCACATCTCTCCCAGACCAAACACACACACACACACACACACACACACACACACACACCAGCAAACAAAAATTGAAAGAAAATCTTCAAGAGTATTGACAGGAATACAAAGATAACCTGCGTCCAACATGATAAAATACACAATGTCTAGAATCCAATAAAAAAATTACCAGACATGCAAATTAATGGGAAAACATAGTATTTGATGAGAAAATAAAGCAATCAACTGAAACCAACTGACATCGATATTAGAATTTGAATATACAAACTGACACAGATATCAGAACTAGAATGCAAGGACATTAAAATAACTATAATTCATATGCTCAAAAAGTTAAGTGGAGAGATGGAAAATACAAAAAACAAACCCACAAATCTACTTCTAGAGACGAAAAAAGGATGGAAAACATATGAATGAGATTAATAGCAACTAGACAGTTCAGTCAAAAAAAAAAAAAAAAAGAAATGGTGGTCAGGCACAGTGGCTCAAACCTATAATCCCAGAACTTTGGGAGGCTGAGGTCGGTGAATCACTTGAGCTCAGAAGTTCGAGACTAGCCTGGGCAACATGACAAAACCCCATCTCTACGAAAAACACAAAAAATTCATCAGACATGGTGGCATGTGCCTGTGGTTCCAGCTAGTCAGGAGGCTGAGGAGGGAGAGTCACTTGAACCTGGGAGGCAGAGGTTGAGGTGAGCCGAGACTGCCCCACTGCACTCCAGCCTGGGTGAGACCCCATCTCAAAAAAAAAAAAAGGTTAATCAACTTGAAAGCATGACAGTAAAATCTTTTCAAATTTAAATATGAACAAAAGAAGAATAGGAAAAAATGACAGAAGTAAGTAGTGGAAATGAGTAGCAAAACTGGAAAAACATCGAGCACATAATTACAGTCCTGGTAGAAGAAAAATGGAACGTGGGCCAAAAAAAGTATTTGGCCAAAATGTTTCAAAAATGACAAAAACTGTAAACCCATGGATCCTAGAAGCATAACAACCCCAAGATGAAGGAAAATGAAGAAAACCACACCAAGGTACATCATATTTAAATTGGCCAAAAGCACTGGTAAGGAGAAAAATCTTTGAAGCAGCAAGAGAAAAAAAAAAGACGTATAAAAAGAACAAATAAAGATTACAGTTTATTTTTTCAGAACAACTCAAACAAGTAAACATTGAATAAACATCTTTAAAGTACTGAACAACAACAAAAAAAGCTGTCGGCTCTGAATCCTATCTTAGTCTTTCAAAGATGAAGGCTAAATCAAGAAATATTAAACTAATTAATCACCAGCAGACTGATACTATAAAAACTGTTAAATCAATGTTTTCTAGCAAGTAGAAAAATACATAGATGAGATTAATGGCAACTAGACATTGCAGAAAAAAAAAAAGATTAGTAAACCTGAAAGCATAACAATAAAAGCTATTCAAATTTAAATACAGAGAAAATTTAAATACAGAGAAAAGGAGAGTTGAAAAAGTGAGCAGATAGAAATCTGGATCTATGCAAATGGGAGAAATGGAAACAAAATGCATAAGTATATAGGATATTTTCTTATTTTAATCTCTTTAAAAGATGACTGACTGTTAAACAAAAACAAAAAATATTAGCAATGCAGTGAGGTGTTTATAGCATATAGAAAAAACAAAACATTTTATAACAATAGCACAAAGTTTGGGAAGGGTGAAACGAAAGGATACTACTGTCAGGTTCTTACACTATATGTGAAGCCATATAATATTTGGAGGTGACCTTCGATACAGTAACAATGTGTATTGTAACCTCTAAAGCAACCATTAAACAAAGCAAAGGGTTATAGCTAATGAGCTAACAAAGGAGACAAAACAGAATCATAGAAAATATCCACTCTATGCACAACAAGGTACAAATGAGGAAAATGTAACAAAGAAGCTTTGGGACAAACAGAAAACAAAGAGCAAGATAAGAGACTTAAATTTAACCATATAAATAATCACAATAAATATAAATGGTTTAAACACCCCAAAGCAAGACCCAACTATACGTTACACACATTAATGGAAAGACATAATTTAGTTAGGAAAAGTGTTATGTGCTAACACTAATCAAAAGGTGATAAATTTTCTATATTAGTTTCAAAGTAAATTTCAGAGAAAATAATATTGGCATAGATAAAGAAAAAGATAAAGATAAAGAAAAATGAGGAAATCCTGCAGGAAGACAAACAATGCTGTGTTTATTTACCTAATAACAGAACTTCGAAACACATGGAGCAAAACTTGATAGAACTTCAAGGGAGAAAAATATTCACAGACAGTTGGAGATGTCAATGCTTTTCTCTCAGTAAAAACAGAATAAGTAGGCAAAAATTCAGTAAGAATATAGAAGATTTGCAGAATTATAGACTACTCCACACATCAACAAAATATACAGTCTTTCCAAGAGCATACAGAAAGACTATGTTCTGGGCCATAATACAAGTTTCAATAAATTCAAAAGGATTGAAGTTCATGCAAATTATGCCCTCTTATTACAGTGGAGTTAAATCAAAATCAGTAACAAAAAGATCTCTTGAAAAAATCTCTTAATACTTGGAAACTAAAAATGTCACTTCTAAATAACACATGGGTCAAAGACAAATCAAAGGAGAACTTAGCATTTCAAACTGGGTAAAAATGAAAGCACACCATGTTAGGTGTGCTTTGTGGGATGCTGCTGAAGCAATCAATAAAATAGAAAGCAAAACACAACAGAGAAAATCAGTGAAACCAAAAGCTGGTTACTTGAGAGAATAAATAAAATTAAGAAACCTTTAGCTAGACTGATCGGGATGAAAGAGAATACACAAAAAATTACCAATATCAGGTATAAGAACAGTGATATTTACAGATTTTACTGATATTAAAAATATAACAAGGAAATATTATGAACAATTTTGTTCTAATAAATTTGCCAACTTAAATGAAAGGGACAAATTCCTTGAAAAACACAAAACTACCAAAATGCATTGAAGAAGAAATACATTACATGAATAGTGCTATATCTATTTTTAAATTGAATTTGTGCTTTAAGTCTTGCCACAATTGAAACACCAGTACCAGATGGCTTTTTAGGTGGATTCTACCAAACTTTTAGGGAAGAAATAATCCCTTTTATATACAAACTCTCCCATAAAAGGAAGAAATATGAATACTACCAAATGCATCCTATGAGGCCAGAATTACCTTGATATCAAAACCAGATAGGTATTTACAAGAAAAGGAAACTACTAGACCAATTTTCCTCATGAACGTAGATGAACATTTTAAATGAAGTCTTAGCAAATCAAATTCAACAAATATAAAAAGTTTAATACATCCTAAGTGAGGTTTATCCTAGGAATGCAAGGTGACTGAACATTCAAAAAGCAATCTATGTATTAAAATTTTTTGTAATGTATGATCACCTCAATAGACACAGAAAAGGCATTTCGCAATATCAAACATTTATTCCTGATAGAAATGCAGCAATCAAAAACCAGAAGGGAACTCCCTCAGTGTTAAGAAGACATCTCTGAAACCTCTGTAATGGTGAAAGACTGAATGCTTTTCTTATAAACTGAGGAACAAAAGGATATCTACTCCCATCACTATAATCAACACTGCACTGGAGGTTCCACTGGGGTGTCCAATCTTTTGGCTTCCCTGGGCCACACTGAAGAATTGTCTTGGGCTGCACATAAAATACACTAACAATAGTGATAGAAGATGAGCTTTAAAAAAAAAATCACAAAAAAGTCTCATAGTGTTTTAAGAAAGTTTACCAATTTGTGTTTGGCCACATTCAAAGCCATCCCAGGCCACATTCAGCCTTCAGGTTGCAAGTTGGACAATCTTGTAGACAGTTTGGACAAAAATTGCATCCAGAGTAGAAAGGAAGAAATTGAACCATTTTTATTTGTAGATGACATTGTTATTTACATAGAAAACACTATGGAATCTACAAAAATCTGTCAGATCTAATGAATAAATTAGCAAAGTTATAAGGTCAATATAAAAATACATTGTTTTTCTATATACTGGCAGAAAATAATTGAAAAATTTAAACTAAAACCCAACACATCTTATAATAGCATTAAAATAAGTATTGAGAGATATAGCTGACAAAACTTAGGATAGATGCATAAGGTAAAAACTACAAAATATGGCTGAGAAAATTTTAAATGGACCCTATGTAAATGGAGATATTCATGGTTCAGAAGACTAAATATTAAGATATCAATTCTCAAATTGATCTAGGTTGGGCATGGTGGCTTATACCTGTAATCCCAGCACTTTGGAGGCCAAGGCAGGCCAATCTTTTGAGCCCAGGGGTTCGAGACCAGCATGATAAGACCCTGTCTCTACAAAAAGTAATTTAAAAATTATCCAGGCATGGTGGCATGTGCCTATATCCCCAGTTACTCAGAAGGCTGAAGCAATAAGATCCCTTGAGTCCAGGAATTCAAGGCTGCAGTGAGCTGTGATCATGCCACTACACTACAGCCTAGAGTGAGATCCTGACTCTTAAAAAAATTTTTTTTGATCTATTGATCTATAGATTCAAACCTCAAACCTGATCAAAATCCCACCAGGCTTTTTTGCAGGGAGTGTGGGGGTAGATGTTGACAAACTAATTCTAAAATATGTATGGAAAAGAATAAGACCTAGAATATCCAAAACAACTTTAAAGAAGATAAAGAAAGTTGGAGTAATGACACTACCTGATTTTAAGTCTTATAAACAAGTCAGTGCAGTGCATCAATATCAAAAACTGGGTCGATTGAAGGGAATAAAGAGTTTATAAATAAACCCAAACAGAGATGGTCAACTGAATTTTTATAAAGATGCAAACAAAATTTAGACGCAGAAGCAATTGGATGCCTGAATGCCAAAAAAGGATAACTTCAATTCACTCTTCATACCAAGTAAAAAATTAAGTCAAAATTTCAAAATCATCATTTTGACCTTAAATGCAAAACCTACAATTATAAGACTTATAGCAGAAAATAGAAAACCGTTGCAAATCTGAGTTAGATAAAATCCTTTAGGTAAGACACCAAAAACAGGATTTGTGAAAGAAAAAAATGGAACATTGTACATTATCAAAATTATGAACATTTTGTTCTACAAAAGGCACTATTAAGAAAAAGTCACATCACATACTGCAAGAAAACATCACAGATCTGATAGCGGATTTGTATCCAGAATACATAAGGAACTCTTAAAACCCAACAATAACGATAGGAAAACAATCAATGTTTGTAATGTGCAAACAACAGATGCTCCACCGAAGAAGATCTACATGCAGAAGCTACCCCTTATTCACAGGGGATGTGTTCCAAGACCCCGAGTGCATGCCTGAAATCATAGATAGTACCAAACCTTACAGATAGATAGATAGATAGATAGATAGATAGATAGATAGATAATAGATTGATAAATAAATAGATAATAGATGATAGATACATAGATAGATACATAGATAGATAGAGTTTTTTCCTATGTATACATACCTACAATAAAGTTTAATTTATAAATTAGACACAGTAAGAGATTCACAGTAATAACTAATGGCACAATAGAACAATTATAAAAATATGCCAGCATCACTACTCTTGTGCTTTGGAACCTTTATTAAGTAAAGTGAGGGTTACTTGAACACAAGCACTGCAATACCAAGACAGTTAATCTTATAGCCAGGGCAGCTAAGTGACTAATGAGTGGGTGACATAGGCATTGTCCTAGGATATGCTGGACAAAGGGATAAGTCACATCCGGGATTGAATGGCACAAAATTTCATCATGCTACTCAGAAGGGCTTGTAATTTAAAACTTATGAATTGTTTATTTACGGAATTATCCATTTAATATTTAATATTTTTGGATGGCTGTTGACCACAGGTAGCTGAAACTGTGGAAAGTAAAACCACGAATGAGGTGGGAACTATTGTATAGCAAATAGGCACATACAAAGATGCTCAATATAATTTGTTATTTCAGAAATTTAATTAAAATTAAAACCACAATGAGATACTCTACAAACATTTTAGAATGGCTGAAATTAAAGACTGACCATATCAAGTGTTGGTGTGAATGTGGAGGAATAGACTCCCTTAACTTGCTGGTGGGAATGTAAAGGATACAACTGTATCCTTTACATATTTAACTGTAAACAGTTAAATATCCATCTACCTTATGATCCAGTCACTCTACTCCTAGGCATTTACTCAAGATAAATAAAAGCATATGCCCATTCATAGACATGAATACAATTTTTATAGCAGTTTTTAAAAATAATAGGCAAAAAGCTGGAAACAATATAAATATCCACCATGAGCTGAAGGAATAAGCACACTGTGGTATGTCCATACAATGAAATACTAGTCAGCAATAAATAAGAATAAACTGTTGATACATGCTAAAGCAAGGGTGAATCTCAAAATAATTATGCCAAGTGAAAGAAACCAAACTCCAAAGAGAGTCCACACTATATGATTCTATTAATATAAAATTCCAGAAAATGCAAACTAATCTGTAGTAGATTAGTAGTTCCAAGAACAAGGAAGGATGGACAGGATGGTGCAGAAACTTTGGAAGCACCTGGACATGTTCATTATCTTGATTGTAGTGATAGTTTTACAGGTATATACATATGTCAAAATTTATCCAAGTGTATACTTTGTTGATTATTTTTGTTGTAGCCATAATGATACAATCATTGTGTATCAAATAAACCTCAGTGAAGCTTTCTAAAAAGTAACAAAAGACATAGAAACAGGTTCAACTTATATTTAACAAGAATTTTAGAAAGAGTAAATACAATGAGTCAAAGGTAATATTTGCATCAAAATAGCTAAATATTTTTGAGAATCAGGAACAACAAAAACAAAAATGTGAGTCTACAAATTTAGCAAGCTTATTTAGTTCGAGCAGAATAATAACAAGAGAAAAATTATTAATACCTAGGCATAAGTGTAACAGCAGAAAACCAACAACAAAGACTAAATCTTTAAAACACAAAACAGAAACAGAGCAAGATTTACAAACATACACATTTCTAAATACAAATGTTATCGTCTGCAACAACAGAGCCCAGATGACAATGGGAAAATAGCTTAATGGTTGCAGAAACTCACTAGTCTGAACTTAATCCTGAGGCGGTAGTGGGTCCTGAAGGCTTTTAAGTAGAGGAGTGATAAGATCAGATTTGTATTTTAGGAAGATCCATCTGACAAAGTTTAGACCAAGAGGATTTAAGCTTTTTTGTATTTCAAGAAGTAAGCGATGAGAGCCTGTACCAAGGGGGAAGGGGAATGGAAAGAACTAATGAGGAGGTGGAATTAAAGGGATTTGGAACTGAATGTTTTAGTGAAAAAAGACAGGAATCAAGAATGACTCCCGAGTTTCTGGATAATACAGAAGAAACTGATTTGAGTGGAGAGTAAATGATGAGTTCAGTGTCCTTGCAGAGAGAATTTGAATGCCTAAGATTATCCAGTTGGAACTGTCTAAACAGATCTGTGTTTTTTGTTTTGTTTTTTTGGATATGTGTCAGTCTGGAGAAAAAGACTGGGAAGTTATCCAGGATCTTCATAGGTATGAAGTAAATTCATCTGCCATGAGTGCATTGAATAAGAAGGGAATTTATCATACAACAGGATTATCTAAGGAATCTTGTTTTGTTTTGACTATTATAAAAAATTCAAATAATAAGTACAAATTGGATAAACCCCATTGCCCACATATAATAGTCTTGTTGACAGCATTCCATTATGTAATGTATATTTGCATTTATAAGGAAAGGATATATAAATACACAAACTTTTTTTAAACGGCATTATATTATACATGTTACTTTCAAAGTACTTAATTACTTTCATTTTAACTGAATTTCAAAGAAAATAAAAACACCAAAAAGAAAAGGAATCACTGAATTTGAAGAAAATATTTCTTCAACCTCAAGAAATATTGTCTTCAAAAAGATTTCAGAAATGTTATGATATAATATTATGAAAATATGGAGTGATTTTTTAATATACATGTTTACAAATCAAAAAGTTCCAGTGGGCCAGGCTCAGTGGCTCACGTCTGTAATCCCAGCACTTTGGGAGGCTGAGGCGGGTGGATCATGAGGTCAGGAGATCGAGACCATCCTGGCTAACACGGTGAAACCCTGTCTCTACTAAAATTGCAAAAAATTAGCCGGGCATGGCGGCGGGTGCCTGTAGTCCCAGCTACTCGGGAGGCTGAGGCAGGAGAATGGTGTGAACCTGGGAGGCGGAGCTTGCAGTGAGCGGAGATGGCGCCACTGCACTCCAGGCTGGGCGACTGACCGAGACTCGATCTCAAAAAAAAAAAAAAAGTTCCAGTGGCTCCTTGTTAACCTTTAAACTAATTTTCCAAATCTTAGATATGTATACAAATCTTCTTCTAATCTTGTCCCAGTTTTCCTTTCCTTTCCATACTCATGTCCCACCACACCTACCCACACACCCAAACCTCCAAACCCAATTAACAACTCTAAGTAGAATGGAATCTCCAAGGACATTCAAGTTTATCTACATTGTGTTTCTGCCTTCACCCAGAGCAAAGTGCCTCACTGCAAGTTTAAGTGATCCTTAAACACGTATGACTCTGCCTAGCATGCACCTGACACTTTAATTTATTAATTGGTGATTAAGTGTGCTTTGATGCTACGATGGCTGCCTGCTAAGAGAAAGGCTCTGAAGGCTTATAAAAATCAGTCTGCTACCACTGCCTTGAGAAAAGCTGACTTAGAACCCTTTCCCTCCAACGTTACTTTAAGCAGGGGTGAGGGGTTGGTGTTGGGTGGACAACTAAGTGAATTCGCTACTTGTGAAAGGGTGGGCTGGCAGTCCCGAAAGTTCATATGCTCTTCCCTGCTGAAGATGGAAGACATTGCCCAAGTAGCACCAACATCTCCCCGCAGCACATCCCAACCCTGGCTGAGACAACAAATAATCTAGCAGTTCCTTTCTTCAGAGTGTGGAAATCTGGTGATATAACAGTAAACCTATGGGTTGGTCTCTGAGTGCAAGTCCTCCATTGATTTTCATAAGTTGAGGTATCAGTGCAGAGTGATAAAGAATGCAGGCTTTTGATTCAGAAAGAAATAAGTTCAAACCTCAGTTCCACAACTTACTCCCTGAGCAACCTTGGGCAATTTGCTGAACCCCATTTTATTTCCACTTCTTCACCTGAGAAATGGGGCTAATTATAGAACCTACCACACTGTTTCGTCATGAATATTAAATTATCTAACACATAAAACAATTGGACAAATAGAAAATGGCTAATCTATATTGAATGGTTAATAAATACTTTTAACAGTAATAAAAATAATCTTGTAAAAACTGATGGTGGCCAAAGGCTAGTCTGAGTTATGAATAGAAAGAAGGGGGATAAAAAGGAGGCAGGGAATAAAAATTTAGAGAGAGAAAATAATTATCAAAATTAAGGGCATGCCACAGCTTAATGTGCAACATCCAGCTAATTAGATAAGTCATGGTTGAGATCCTGAATTACTCAAATTAGTCATTGGTTCTGAATCAATCACTTCCCAGCCTTCTCCCTGAATCTGCACTGGATAGCTATGGAAATAGCCAAGAATCAAAAGCAGCAATGTATGAAAGTTGTTTGTCTTCTATGGTAGGGACATATGAACCTTCTAGACTTACTACTCCACAAAGTGACGGGAGCTTGTAGTTCTAGCAAAAACAGTGACCGTGCTGCCATATTTGAGAAATGTTTTCCTCAGCTGGGTCCCTAATGTCTTAAACAAAGGAAGACTCTACTTCACCTCCTAGAACTTTCCTTTTGCTTACTTCTTTTTACAATCATCTTTTCCTTCTCTTTTACTTTTTTTCTTCAGTAAATGTTCTCTCAATTATCACTTGGAAGAAAAAATGACATCTCATTTCCATGTAGAATTTCTGGGGCTTAATTCCCCCAAGCTGTCTTCTTCCTGTTGTGGTAAATTCTAATGCATCACATTAAGTTAAAAACACCACGGAATTGAAGTGGTGTGTATTGAAAACCATTGCATGGAGGACAACTCTCCAAAAGAGATTTTCAGATCCATATTAGGCTTTGCACAAGAGAAAAAGGAACTCTTCTTGTGTAAGTCACTGAGATTTGGCTGTGGTTTCTTACTCAGCATTACTTAGCCTATTCTGACTGATACATAGTTGCCTGTCCTTTCCATCCTGCTACAAATGAGATAAAACAATAATGATTCTCACTAAGAATTTGCAATCTTAAATCTGCTCTCCAGCAGATCTAGGGTTCAATTCACACCACCTGCATACAGAAAAATCCAAGCCCGAAAAAATTTAATTAAATGTTAACATGTTATTCATATCAAACTCACATTTTTCTGAAGAAAATTTTCACCAGTGATACAATAGCTCATGTTCAACTAAGCAGGAGCTTAGAATACTAGAGAGTGTATTTCCATACACTGGAGAAACCTACCACACTGTTTGGTAGAAAAGTAAGCAGATAAAGAACAAAGATCAGAGCCCCTCCAGGACAACTGGTGTTAAAATGATAAGATTTACAACATAAAGTCAATATGTTTGAAATATTTCAAGATAAATATGGACTGTAAAAAATTAGCAAGCAACATGGCACTACCAAAATGATCAGGTTTAGAAATAAGTATAATTATTTCAGTAAAGGCAAAAACCTTCACTGAATTAGGCAACTGAAATGAGAGTTAGTAAGGTAAAAGTTAAAAATAAAGAAACTTACCTAATAGGCAGCATAGAAAGCTCAGGAGATGGAAAATATAAAAAGGAAGGGTAAGGTATGGAGGATAGGCAATGCAAAGTTATTCTTTGTGTACTCTTACCTGACAAACAAAAAGAACCTAAAGAGATTGACTTCCAGGAAAATAGTGAGACCAGTTCACGCTATAGGCAATCTACGGAGAAGAACCTCCAGCCATGTGATCAGAGCTGCCAATCAACAACATAGAGCTCTGCTCTGGCAATCAACAACTAGCCAAGAACCACGGGACTGCAGCAGAAGATCTCAAGCATGGAAGACAAAGTCCACAAAAAGAAATAAAAGCAGCATGGATCAAACAGACTACAAAGGGAAATAAATACTTTAAAAATCTATTATTAATTTCAGAGAAATAAATTATATTGCATCCATGAAACAAGAACTGGGTGCTCTAAAAAATAATAATAAAATTGGAAAGAGCACTTGGAAATTAAAATCATGTTGACAGAAATGAAAGACTCAGCAGAGAATTTCTGAGATAGAGAAAGTCTCCCAGAAAAATAGAGCAAAAGGACAACGTGGAAAACAATGGACACAGCAAAGATACAAATGATAGTTAGAAAATCAGTCCAGGGTGAACACAGGTACTTCAAAAACATTCCAGACATGAAGAACACTATTTTCAAATTGAAAATTACCATCTGGTACCCAATATAATGGATAAAACTGGGCAGGCAACAGATGACATTATGAAATTTCAGTATACTGAGGATAAGGAAGAGATCCTAAGAATGTACCTTGTAAAACCCATATTGGAACCTAGAAGACAATGGAATAAGGTCTTAGAAATCCTAATTAAAATTATTTGTGACAGAATTACATAGGTATCAAATTGTTATTCTATTGTGAGGGTAGAATAAAAATGTTACATGTGCAGGGTATAAAATATTTATTTTCCATGCATGCTTTCTCAGGAAGCTGGTGACACCTACATCAATTAGGTTGGCAGCAGGAACAAAGGGCACACTGAAAATGAGGGAAATCAAGTCTAATTGAGGTACATTTTACAAAGGTGTGGGGCAGGCAGCAAGGTGGAGAGGGGGTGAAGTACTCCTGTGCTAGAAATGATGGGAAACAATTCTCATCCCTAGGCCAGAAGGGCCGAGGAAGGCAGTGGTTTCTAGAAGAAGAGTACCTTTACTTTCAATCAGGGCTGCCCTAGGAGCTTATGGAATTCAATGAAGGAACATGGACAGCTAGTGGGGACTAGGACAGAGGGAAGCCGTGGTCAAACACTCTGGCCTTACGCCCCTCTTCCTGTCTCCTGTTGGTGCTTCCTCCTGGCCTAGTCCACTGGGAAAGTCAGAGAGCAAGAGATTTATGCAGTGCATAAAAATCAGCCTTGTAGGACATAAAGTATGGTAGAAAAGTCCAGAGAGTGGATCTGTGGGGCAACTAAGACTATCTATGCAGCACTCTCTCCTAAACCCAACAACGAGGCTGGCCAAAACCAGGAAAGAAATCAGATCCAAGAAACAGATTCTAACTCAGGAAAGAGGCAAAAACATTCCCAAAATCCCAACAAAAGTAGTAGAGCTAGAGAACAATCAGCACATTCTGGAGTAGGTCAGAAGTCTCCAAGAAAATGAAAACGATACAACACCTAATGTGCTTGAAGTGTTTACAGGTGGCTTTGTTAAATAGCAGAGAGTTTGGATACGTCATATTGTATGAAACTAAACAAATGAAAAAAAAGACAATTGTTGACTATATAGAAAATAGGCATTTATACAATATGAAGATATCATGTGTATTACATGACTAAATGCAAAAGGATAGAGATAATGTACTAAAGAAATTACCAAAGAAAGTAGGTATAGTTCTGTGAATTTCAGACATAATAGATTTCTCACATAAGTTTATATATTGGAGGGTAAAATAGTTGCTACACAATGAAAAAATTTCATATTACTAGGAATCATGTAACTTAATATCTCAAGTATACAAATAAAATTATTTTTAAAATTAAAAAGAGAGGCCAGGCACGGTAGCTCACACCTGTAATCCCAGCACTTTGGGAGGCTGAGGAGGATGAATCACCTGAGGTCAGAAGTTTGAGACCAGCCTGACCAAAATGGAGAAACCCCGTCTCTACTAAAAATACAAAATTAGCCAGATGTGGTGGTGCATGCCTGTAATCCAAGCTACTCTGGAGGCTGAGGCAAGAGAATTGCTTGAACCTGGGAGGCAGAGGTTGCAATGAGCCGAGGTCATGCCATTGCACTCCAGGCTGTGCAACAAGAGCGAAACTCCATCTCAAAAAATAAATAAATAAATAGATAGATAGATAGATAAATAGATAAATAAAATTACAAAGAGAAACTGACAAAGTCACTATCATAGTGGAAAACACTTAACGTCTGTTATTGATAAGTCAAATTAACACCCCCAATAGTAAAGATACAGAAAATTTGAACAATACAATTTGCAAACTTAAGAGAGATAAATACATAGATAAGTAGGTAGAAAACTAAGTATTCAATAATTAAAAAATATACATTTTCTATCTGCTTTATATACACTGTAATATTTATTAAAATATTACATACTAAGCTCTTAAAAAATCTCAACAAATTTGGTATCATCCAGATTGTGTTTTCTGATGGCAATGGAACTAATTTACAAATCTAAAAACGAAAAGATGGCTAAGAAAAAGGCACAGGACTGTATTCCCAGCTACTACTTGGGAGGTTGAGACAGAAGAAATCGCTTGAACCCAGTAGGTGGGGGCTGCAGTGAGCTGAGATCACTCACTGCACTCCAGCCTGGGTTATAGAGCTAGACTCTGTCTCAAAGAAAAAAAAAAAGACTGTATTTATATGGAAATTTTAAAATGTGATTCTAAATAATGCACAATTAAAAGTCAAAATCATATTTTAAAGTATGAACTACTGGAATGGAATGGTACATAAAAACTACATTTTAAAACTTAAAATTGGTTAAATCTAAAGTGTTTATTAGAGGAAAAGGTTTAGTCTTAAATGTTTAATTAGAAAGAAAGGAGAAAGAAAATTAATGAGCTAAGTATTCAGCTAAAGAAGCTGCAGAAAGAATCACAAAATAAAATAAAAGAGCAGATAGAAGAGGGCCAGATGTGGTGGCTCACATGTGTAATCCTAGCACAAGATTTGGGAGGCTGACGCGGGCATGGTGGTGCATGCCTATAATCCCAGCTACTTGGGAGGCTGAGGCAGGAGAATCACTCGAGCAAGGAGGCAGAGGTTGGCATGAGCTGAGATCATGCCACTGCACTCCAGCCTGGGCAAGAGAGTGAGACTCCATCTCAAAAAAAAAAAAAAAAAAGTAGATAGAGTAGACAGAAGCTGTAAGTATGATATCAGATATTAATGAAATAGAAAATAAAGATAAATTTAAAATGATGAACAAAGCCTAAAGTTGCTTATCAGAAAAGAATTATGAGACAAAGCTCTAAGGACATTGCTCAAGACAAAAGGAAGAAAAGGCATACATGAACAATATAAAGAAAATGCTTTTAAAAGTCAACCTTAATCAACATATTTAAATACTTAGAAAATGGCATGTTTTTACAAAATATAACTTAGCAAATAAAATGCCAGAATAATCTTGCAACATTAAGAAACTGAATCAATTGGTTAAAATCTTCCCAGAAAGAAAACACCAAGTCCAAAATATTTCATTGGAAAATTTTACCAAACTTCCAAATCACAAAATATTCCAATGTTATTTACAGTCTTCCAGAGAGCATAAACGATGGTGCACTCCTCACTCATTATATGATGAGCCTAAGATTACTATGACAAAATAAACAGAGAAGAACATTATGTACAAGAAAATTAGACCAATACCACTCATAAATATGTATGCAAAAATCCTAAACATAATTTGACAATACAAATTCACCAGCGTTAAAATAAATACGCAATGGCTACATTGAGTTTATCCCAGAAATGTAAGAATGATCTAAAGTTAAATAATCTGCAGATGTTGAAAACGGCAGGCCAGCTCTTTAGACAAAACTTCCTGCTGAAAAGAATTTAAAATGTTGCACCAAAATCTTTTTTTAAAAAAAATCACCAAACTTCTGAAATAGTGTAAGAAATTCTTAAGCAAATATCTAAGAAAAGCAGGACAGTAGGAAGAGATCCAGAACTTCAGATATGATAAATATTATATACAGAAGAAGCATGGCAGAGCAACGGGAAAAGGACTTAGTTCCTAGTGCTTGACCAATGTATTAATCTCATAGAAAAATAAATAAGAGCCTTATACCCCGACGCCAATGGAAAAATTAATTCCAGATGAATTAAAGACTTAAAAAATAAAACTTGATAACTTTGGAAGGGAATGTGGATCTTTATTATCTCCAGGTAAAAAAGGATTCAGTAAACAAGATACAAAAAGCAAAACTAAAAAGAAAATAAATTCTGCTATGTACATATTATGAATGTTTATGAAAGAATCTATTATTATTATGAAGGAACCTGTTATCAGTAAACCTAAAAAGGTCACAAATTGGGCCCAGCCTTGAGTGCGATGGCGCCATCTTGGCTCACTGCAAGCTCCACCTCCCGGGTTCATGCGATTCTGCTGCCTCAGCCTCCGGGTAGGTGGGACTACAGGATCCCGCCACCACACCCAGTTAATTTTTTGTATTTTTAGTAGAGACGGGGTTCCCCGCGTTAGCCAGGATGGTCTCGACCTGCTGACCCCGTGATCCGCCAGCCTCAGCCTCCCAAAGTGCTGGGATTACAGGCGTGAGCCACCACGCCTGGGCAAAGATATTTTCAATGCATGATCTCCAAAAGGGATGATTATCTAATATTTTGAAAGGACTTACATAAATTAATTTTTTAAAATAACATGAAAATTGGCGAGAATATAAATAGGCAACACATAAAAAAAACATGAAAACAAATTAGCAAATGACATGATGCTCAATTTTGTTAATAATGAACCAAAGGCAAATTAAAATCATGAGATACACTCTTAAACCCAAAAGACTGGTAAATTTTAAAAAATGAAAAACATTTTGTGAGCATGTAGAACAATGGGGATTCATACTCTGTTGCTGACAATGTAAATTGGTTCAACCATTTTAGAAAACGATTCAGCGTTTTCTCTTATATTTGGAGATACGCATAAGGTATGGCTCAGGAACTTTACTCTTGTTTTTGTGTCCCAGAGAAATGCTTGCAGGCATATCCAATATGACATGTACAAAGAGGTCCGTAACACCAGTATTTGTTGTAATAATAACCAGAAACAGCTGCTGTCTATAGGCATAGCCATGTAATAGAATACTATACATAGTGAAATATAATTACACTGGCACACATCTTCACGGGCGAGTTGGGCAAATGAAAAGTTGAGACATCAATACAGTTGCCGAAGAGGACAGGTAGAACTGTTCCATTTCCATAAAAGTCAAAATTACATGAAGCATCACAATATCTTTGTTTGGGAAGGCATTCTTATGAGGCAAAACTATACCAAAAGCAAGTGATTCATAAATGTAAATTTCACAATCGTGGAAACTTAGCTGCGGAAGGGTGGGAGTAGTAACAATGAGAGGCACAGGAAGGTGTTTGACACTATTAGTCATGCTCTATTGCTTAAGCTTTGTTGTTTACTTGATTAATTGGATTGTTAAAAAGTAAAAACCTCATCTCAATTAGGGAAATACATCTCACCACAACCTGCAGGGATTTGCTCGGCTTGGTCCTTTCTACCTCTGCAGTTTCACGTACCACCACTCTAACATATATTTATCATTTTCCAAACATACTGGCCTTCTTTTAGTTCCTCAAAAACGCCAAATGTTTTCCCATCTCCATGCTTTTTCTGCTATTCCTTCTGCCCAGAAAATTTAGTGATGAAGACTCAGGAAAACCTGTCCATGGGAAGCATAAAAAGGCCACTCAGAACAATGTGAAACTCAAGCAGTGACGACCGTGCCCTCAGTGTTTAACTATCATGCTCCATCCAATTCAAGGAGTGTGAGAACGAGAAGTCATGAGTATCTGGTCCAGTGCAAATTGGAGCAAAGTAGCAGCACATGCCTCATGCCATGTTTCCTAGAAGATTCCCGCAAGACTGAGAACAGCAGAACTTATACAGAAAAGCAAATTCCAATTTGTGAAATCCTACACTTCCTTCCCCTGGATATTTGTTTCCTGCTTGGCTCCAAAGCTCAGGGTGCAGGTTTGGCCCCAGAGTCAGGCGGCTGGCAGACATTCGGCGCTAGCACTAGTCTGTGCTGCACAGCAGCCCGGGTCAGGACTGGGCAGGCTCCTCCAAGAGAAGCACTGCAGGAATTAGGATGGAAAAGTTAAGCAAGCAAACAAAGAAAGAAACAAGTTTGGAGTTGTTTTATCTCAAGCTATAACTAACTGTGACCATGAGTAAGTGAAAACAGGAAGTTTAGGAAGAAACTTGAGCATATACTAAATGCCACCCCATCCTAAATGCTTTACATGTTCCTAATTACTCACCACAATCAAAACCTAAAGTAGATTTCGCTGCATTGTTTTTCAGATCGATGACTTCACCATAGACATTATGTCACTTTTCTGAGGTTAGGAAGTAGCCAATCTGGATCTACCTGATTCCAAATCCGATGCTCTGTGCACCACATCCAGCTGTTTTCTATCAGATTTCTGTGGGCTTCAGTCTCCTCATCTATCAAAACAAACAAACAAATATGGGATTGCAACAAATGATACCTTCTGCCTCTTTCATATTTTCAATCCTAGCAATGGCAGTGCTGGTATCAGCTCTGTATTCCTCAGCTCTTTCCCTATGGTAGGGAAGACTCATGAAGACATTCACCATATTGTGACTTTGCAGATTTGCTTTTGGACTTTCAAACTATTGTCCTAAAAGGAATGTGAAGAATAATGACTTCTTCAAAAGTTGGAGTAAATTTATAACATCTTAGGGCCTTCTCTTCAATTTGAAGACCCCATTCTTGGTGCTGACAAATGCTGAATGAAGGTTGGCTGCCCCATGCTGGAACAATCACTAAAATGAACAACAGGAAGATGTTGAAGTCAAATGTATTAGTTTTCTGTTGCTATGTAATATATTACCATAAAACTTAGCAGCTTAAAGTAACACACATTTATTATCTCACAGATTCTGTGGGTCAGGATTCTGGACAGTTTCTGTGGGTCAGGATTCTGGACACAGCTTAGGTAAATTTCCTGCTTAGAATTTCACAAGGCTGTAATCAAGGGACTGCCTGGGCTGTGTTCTCACCTGGAGCTCTACTGGGGAAGAATCTGCTTCCAAGTTCACTCAGGCTCTTGGCAGATTAATTTCCTTGCAGTTTTAAGACTGAGGGTCCCAGCCTCTTGCTTGTATTAGTTGAAGGTTCCCTCAGCTCCTGTAGGTTGCCCACAGATCCTGACCACATGGGCTTTCCCAAAATAACCTATTACTTCATCAAGCCCAGTGGCATTCTCTAGACTTCCACTTACCTTTACATATATAAACAACTGTTTTTGCGTAGCACTAGGTATATGATGTGTAGTCCTTACTCCCAATTCCATTTATTATAGGAGATTGGATGCATAAATACCTAAAATTAAGTACCCAGTCAATCATGAAAAGGTTCTGGAATTAGATAGTGGTGATGAGTGCACAGCTTTGTGAATACACTAAAACCACTGAATGGCACAACTTAAAACGATAAATGTTATGGTGGATGAACTATATTCAACAACAACAACAAAATCCTTCAAACTATTCATAAAGTGTACATGCAAAATAAAAATTTCATACCTGCAAGGATTTAGAGAATATGCTTTTCATGTAGCTATTCTTTAAAAGCTACTAAAGAATGTGGCTTGGGAAAACAAAAAAATCAATCAAAAAGAGGAGAACATAATACTTGAGAAACCATGAAGACAGATGACAGGTCCTAGGACAGGAGCTATACAGTAGGTTATGCTGCAGGAAGGCAGTTGCAAATGCTGCCAAAATTGCCAGAAAGGATGGCCTGAATCCACTGGAGACACTCAGCCATAAATCCCCAGCAGCAGCACACAGGACATTTCTAGAGTCCAGACCTTCCCTAGAAAAGATGACACCACTGAAAAGGACTGACATTATTTAGAAACCCCCAGAAATCTAAGCTGGGAAATAAAACACAGACATTTGGCCTTCTGCCCATAAACTTGGATCCATTGGGGATTCTACTAAAATGATTCAAAACTTTACTCAGCCATTAACATGGTAGTTTGGTAAATTGGTTTTATAGCTCATCTTTCAACTTTTGCAAACCAGGCATATTTATTTCTCACAGTTCTGGAGGTTGTAAAGTCCATAATCAAGGTGCTAGTAGATTTGGTGTCCAGTGAGGACCCGTTTCCTGGTTCAAAGGCAGCTATCTCCTCACTGTGTCCTCACATAGTGGAAGGGGCAAGGGAGCCCTCTGGGCTTCTTTTATAAGGGCACCAATCCCATGACCTAACGACTACCCCAAAGGCCCCCACCTTCTAAT
This sequence comes from Macaca nemestrina, assembly GCF_043159975.1. Classification (NCBI taxonomy): domain Eukaryota; kingdom Metazoa; phylum Chordata; class Mammalia; order Primates; family Cercopithecidae; genus Macaca; species Macaca nemestrina. The sequence goes on from NC_092128.1 coordinate 113,145,121, forward strand.
ATCATGACCTTGGGCATTAATATTTCAACATACAAATCTATGAATTTTAGGGAGATGCAAATATTCAGACCATAGCACAAGTCAATAAGTGAGTAAAACAAGGAGAGAGAGAAGCACACATTTTCTTCTGTGGAATAGCAAAGAAGTAGATTTTTGAAGAAGTAATGATAAATAAAACTCAATTCAGTCGTGGCCAAGTCATGAGAACAAGGAATACCCATTGGATGCTCCTCACTCTGCATTCCCATACACTATATTTCAGCCTGCTTAGTGCAAACTATAAAAAGTAAGTAAGCAATACATCTGTTAAATGATAACATAAATTGTACTCTATTTGTTTTTTAAATTATTTTTATTGCTTATTATCATTCTTTTTAGAGACAGAGTTTTGCTCTGTCACTCAGGCTGGAGTCCAATGGCACAATCATAGCTCACTGTAATCCCAAACTCCTGGACAAGTAATCCTCCCTCCTGAGTAGCTGCAGATATGCATCACCACATTCAGCTAATTTTTAAATTTTATGTTGTGCAGACACAGGGTATCACCATGTTGTCCAGACTGGTCTTGAACTCCTGGCCTCAAGCAATTCTCCTGCCTTGGCCTCTCAAAGCATTGGGATTACCATTGTGAGCCACCATGCCCAGCCTATTCATATGATTTTATGACTACAAAAACATATGGATTCTTCCTCATACAAATTCCTTAAGGAAAGAAGTGTTAATTATTTCTCTCTATATCGTAAGTGCCATGCATCTTGCTAAGATATATTAGATCTGCAAAGTGTTTATTGAATTAATTTCTAAAAATACTAAAACTTTTAGCTTTGTTGCATGCTTATATATATATACAAGTAAAATGCTTATTGCACAGGCTAAACTCGCTGGAGTAAAAACAACAAACAGTTTTATTTTTTCCTCCAGCACCTTACATGTGCTATACAAACCCTCCCTTCCCTTATCAACATCTGAGTCAGATTCCATGGTCCCTCTCAGGTATTGAGAATGGGGTGGAGGAAATGCTTTTAGTTTGTATTATTTAACTGTTTCTGCTGATGTAGTTCTTTTGGTCACCATGGTATGGCCTAAAGTGGCATCTCTCATGGGGTGCATGTGCCACCTCTCTAGAAGCCCTGTGCAGACTAATGTAGCTACTGTGCTCTCCAGCTCTCCTCTGTGACCATTCGCAAACACCTGTCCCTAGGAGGACACCTGACAAAGATTCTCACAGCTGGCATGGAGTCCAAAGCTAGTCCTTTTCGTAAGGGTACCTTTAAGAAGCCTTTAGACTGGGTCTCTTCTTCCATGTCTGTGCACTTTGAAAAACTCAAGCATCCTTGCCATGCACCTGACCTTTGTCCTTACCCTACAATTGCACCTGCTCGATCCAGCTTCCTGCCATCAGGACTCTCCAGGTCAGAAGTGAGCATTATTGTCCACACTCACAAACACCACAAGTTTTCAGAGACACACAAAATTATCCTGAGAACTCTTCTCACTAGTCTTCCTTCTGCTGAATTGGAAGCCCCGGAGAAGTCCTGCAGACACCATAGCTCAGCAGAACATCTCACCGTGGGGGGAAATGCAGGCTTCTTTTCTCTCAGCAACCACAGTTTCCACACACAGTTTTCTTAGAGCCCTTCTCATCTGGTTTGAGGGATGGGAAATGCTGGGCAGTCCCCACTTAGGCAACAATGCAACATAAAACTGCTAAAACTTCCTCCACTATATTTAACTCCCCTTAGCATTTATACTCTTCTCTTTCTATAAATATTTGACAATGGGAACAGAGACTTGTAAGACCACTTTGGCCAACTCTTAATAATTCCTGGAGAAGATACGCGCCGTTGGAAGAATTTGAGGTACTTTTCAATCCTTATCCTCAGCTTGGGGCCTTCGATAGAAGTGTTAGATGACAGGAAAAGTCTAATGGATGTCTTATTACATATGAGGCATGTATGTGTCCTTGCGTGTATACCCCAGCTCATCTCAAAAAGGTTGTATGCAGCTGCAGAGATGCATAAAATACAACAGAACACAGATAAGACTCAGAAAAAAAAAAAACCTATCTGGTACTATAAAGATATGGCAGATACATCTGAAGATTTTTGACCAAAAGAGTGACATGATGAAAAAAGATGTTTTAGAAAGATGGAGAAGATGAAGAAGGCTTTGTGGAACACGTATCGGGACTAAGTAGTGGAAATGCGTACAGGTTGTAGATGGATTTTGCTCTTCTGCTGAAGCAAGGCACAATGTGTTTGAGAAGACACACTTGAAGGCTACTACTCTTTTCCAATGTCAGGTCTCAAATATTAATGCCTGGGCAATTTCCTCCAAAATGTACTCCACAGAGTCAGCAGTGTTGCACAGGTGAGAATCACTAGGCAGGCATTAGATGATAGCAGCCAAAATCTGGGTGCTTGCTCATTGTACTTTAAGATAGAGAAAGAGAAAGAGAGAGAGAGAGAAAGAGAGAGAGAGATATATCACACAAATGAATCAGCACTAACTGCACTCTCACCCAAGTTCTGCCCAAAGGCAGTCCTTGCCAGATAACCAGCACTATATTAGACTTTGGAAAACAGTGCAACAGTGTCAACTTCCATGATAAATCATCCTTTCAGGCTCTCAGAGCAGAACAAACACCTTGACTTTCCTGCCATGGATGATACTTGCTCTCTCTCAAGTCCTGAGTCACCCTGGAGCTTCTCCAAATGTGGATGCAGAGGCAGTTAGAAGATACTCAACAAAGCAGCAGCACCAGGCTGACATATTTCTGGGGAGACGAAGCTGGGCTGTCCAATTACCCTTCACCACACTCTGTGGAGCTCTCTGTGGTTCACAGCCTGACTGCCTTCAAATAGTACCAGGCAAGTCCCCTGGAACTTTTCGCAGCTATTCCTTACAGCTGTGAAGACAGCTCCTTGGGTGATATCCAGCCTGCTGAATCATTCATTTCCTGTTCTTGATCTCAGAAAGTTCTGTTTGATGTTGTTTTCTCAAGACCATCATTTTAAAGGGAGCAATATTTTATATAATGCAGCTTTGTGGGCTTAGGCACTAAAACCAGATTATTTTGAATATGACTTACCCTTATAATCATTTTCCTATGTAGAATTCTGGGTGCTGAGAATAACTCTACCATGATCCTCCCATGACATGAGGATGCTGGATGTCATAGGCAGGATTCCCAGTTCTGTTTATGCTATAAAGTTGAAGACATTGCTCAACTTGTCAGTAACAAGTCAGGAGAAGTTGCCGTTTGTAAAAGTGTCAGATGTATTTGCTAGTGCAACCCAAGAATCTTCTGTGTGGGTGTTTCCAAGACTTCCATCTTATGAGAGCACTCTTCTCTTTAATGTTAAAATAAAAATGAGTTTATTCCCCATCCCTCACTTAGTCAACTCCCTGCATTTCTCAGGAATCTCAGGGACTTTCCATTTCTCATAGTTACTCCCTCTTCTAATATCCTCCTGTTTAACTATCTTTCACTTGGATTCTCAATGCTTGCATCTGCTGTTTCTCTCCACTCTGCATCAAATGAAATGTGGAAACATGGATGCTTTTCCATGATTAAAACTGTTAATCAACTTTAATTTTAAAGGTCCTAACTTAAACAACTTTAATTTTGATAAAACTACTATCTTTGGGTAGTTTTAACAAAATTTATTAAGGAGTCAGAGGTAAAAGAGCACGTGACTCAACACTGCCAATCAGTCCACATGCGACCCTCCTGATCCTAGAAGTCTCCTGGCCGTCCCCCCGGGAAGCATCTCACTGGCTGACCCTTGCCTTCTACAGCTTTCCATGCAGCTGGTCCTGCTTCCTGTTCATCCAGAGCCCTCTCACTCTTTCCTTCTTAAGTTACCATGAAAAATTTAAATGCTCCTTGTTTTATTCGGCAACCAATATAGTGCTCTTTGTCTTACTCTTCCTCCTTCTAAATCAAGGCCTGGGGTCTATTTCCTCACCAAAAATTCAACAATAATCAATCGTACTGTCAGCCAAACTTTGTCTCCCTACTCCTACCTCCTACATTAGTTTTAAAATTACTAAATTTTAAAACATTTAGATACTGTAAAGTATCTACTCTCATTAGAAATCAGATACAGAACACAGAAGGACTCAGTTTCAAAATACTGTAATGTATCTATTCTTGTTAGAAATCAGATACAGAACACAGAAAAATTCAGTTACAAAACTTATCAGCCTCTGTTATGAACAACTATATGCTAATATATTTAAAAACCTACAGGAAATGGCTAAATTCCTGGACACATACAACCTACCAATATTGAACCAAGAAGAAATAGCAAACCTGAACAGACCAAAAACAAGTAATGAGATTGAATCAGTAATAAAAACTTCGCAACAAAGAAAAGTCCAGGACCAGATGACTTAATAGCTGAATTCTACTGAACTCTTAAAGAAGAATTAATATCAATTCTTCTACTCTAGGAGGCCAGCGTAACTCTGATACCAAAACCAGATAAGGACACGAAAACAAAAGAAAACTCTAGATCAATATCCCTAGTGAACATAGAGGCAAAAATTCTCAACAAAATACTAGCAAACTGAATCCAACAGCACATCAGAAAGATCACATGCAATGATCAAGTAGAATTCATCCTATGGATGTAAGGATGGTTCAACATAAGCAAATCAGTAAACATGATACATCACATCAGCAGAATAAAGGACAAAAATTATATGATCATCTCAACAGATGCAGAAAAAGCACTTGACAAAATTCAACATCCCTTCATGGTAAAAACCTTCAACAAATTAGGTATAGAAGGAAAGTAACTCAACATAATAAAGGCCACATATAACAAACTAAAATCATACAGAATGAGAACAAAATCTCACCACTCTTATTCAGTATAGTACTAGAAGTCCTAGCCAGAGCAGTTAGGCAAGAGAAAGAAATAAAGGACATCCAAATTGGAGAAGAGGAAGTCAAAATGTTTCTGTTTGCAGATAAATGATCTTATATATAGAAAAATCTAAAGACTCTACCAAAAAAACTCAGAATTGATAAATGAACTCAATAAAGTTGCAGGATACAAAATCAACAACAAAAGTCAGTGACATTTCTATATACAGACAACAAACTAGCTGAAAAAAAAATCAAGAAAGAAACTCCATTTACAATAACTACAAAAATAATAAAATATCTAGAAAAAGAATTTAACCAAGGAGGAGACAGATATCTACAAGGAAAACTATAAAACACTGTTCATAAAAAATAAAGAAAACACAAAAAAATAGAAAGACATCCATACTCATGAACTGGAAGAATTAATATTGTTAAAATGGCCATATTAACCAAAGTGATCTTCAGATTCAATGCAATCCCTACCAAAATACCACAGAAATAGAGAAACACAGTCCTAAAATTTGTATGGAACCAAAAAAGATCCTGAATAGCCAAAGCAATTCTGAGGAGAAAGAACAAAGCTGAAGGTATCACATTACTATTCTTCAAAATATACTACAAAGTTAGAGTAGCCAAAACAGCATGGCACTAGCATAAAAACAGACACACAGGTGTATCTGTTCCATTGGAACAGGATAGAGAATTCAGAGATTTATCCACACATTTGTATCCAACTTATTTTTGACAAAGGCACCAAGAACACTCATTGGGAAAAGGACAGCCTCTTCAATAAATTGTCCTGGGAAAACTGGATGTCCATATGCAAAGAATGAAACTAGACCCTCACATTTCACCCTATACAAAAGTCAACTCAGAATGAATCCAAGGACTAGATGTAAGACCTGAAACTATAAAGCTACTGGAAGAAAACATGGGGGAAATGCTTCAAGACGTTTGTCTGGGAAAATATTTTATAAATAAGATCTCCAAAGCACAAGCAACTAAGGCAAAAATAAACAAATGAAATTATATCAAATGAAAAGGCTTTTAAACAACAAAGAAAACAATCAACAGACTGAATGGACAACCTACAAAATAAGAGAAAATATTTGCAACTATTCATCTGACAAGGAATTAATATTCAAGAGTATACAAGCAACTCAAACATCTCAACAGAAAAAAAATTTAAAAACACTAAAGAAAAGCCTGATTTAAAAATGGGCAAATGATATGAACAGATATTTCTCAAAATACAGAAATTGCGAACAAATACATGAAAAAATGTTCAACATCATTAATTATCAGGGAAATGCAAATCAAAACTACAATGAGATATCATCTCGTCTCAGATAGAACTGCTATTGTCAAAAATACAAAAATAATGAATGCTGGTGAGGATGCAGAGAAAAGGAAACTCTTATACACCACTGATGCAAATGTAAACTAGTATAACCCTTATGGAGAATAGTGTGGAAGCTCCCCAGAAAACTACAAATAAAACTACCATATGATCCAGCAATCCCACCACTGGCCATTTATCCAAACGAAAGGAAATCAGTATGTCAAAGACATGTCTGCAGCCCCATGTTGATTGCAGCACTGTTCACAATAGCCAAAACATGGGATCAACCTAAGTGTCCAACAACAGATGCATAAAGAAAATATGGTATATATATACAATAGATTACTATTCAGCCACGAAAGAGAATAAAATTCTTTTATTTACCACAACATGAATGAAACTGGAGGACACTGTACTAAGTAAAGCAAGCCAGGAACACAAAATTAAATACTGTATGTTCTCACTAATACGTAGAAGCTTTAAAAAATTAATTTCATAGAAGTAAAAAGTAGAACAGAGCATACTAGAGGCTGAGAAGCGTAGGAGGGAAAAGAGAATAAGGAGAGATTTGTTAAAAGGCACAGAATTACAGCTAGACAGGAGGAATAAATTCTAGTGTTTTATAGAACATCACTATGTGCCCCATAAATATGTGCAATTATTGTGCCAATCAAAAATAATTTTTTAAAAAGAAAATTATTGGTCTTGGATTTATTCTGAAAATTTTTATCCATTTGACTTGGAAAAAATAACTCTTGTTTAAACTATTTTTTTCTGACTCCCCTTTGAGGGTAATGAATCAGCAGCCATGATCACTGGACATGTGTATGGACAATGGTATCCTCTTTAGGCAAGCAAGAGACCAGCTCCCAGTGAAACCAGTCAAACCCTCTTCTTTGTAGACCATAAAAGTGTCCCTGCTCTTCAGTAGGTGTGAGAGAAGAACACACAATGCAATATAGCACCTGCTATGCTAAACATATTCAACATACATCTACTGTGAGAGAAAGGACAGATCAGATCTTTCTGAGGGTTTGCTAACAAAGGAGTGTTACTGAAAATGTAGATAAAAGAGCCATCAGTTTGCAAGTAGCAGTCATCCCTAAGAGAGCAATCCCAATATGGACAACTGCTGCCATTTTGTGGTCAAACTTTAATTGGTTGAAGACAAAATGAGAAAAGTAACTATAATATTGTGTTTTCAAGTACATACATGTAAACTTCCCATCTCTGGTAGTAGAGACAATACTGTGGCATAAGATGTGGCTGTCTTTCCGTTTTACCTTTTTAGTGTCATAATGTTCTGTACTAAATTAAAAAATGGTAATTCTAGGTGGTGGTTTAGTAGGATTTTTAAAAATGATTGTAGTGAAGCAAACTATGTCCTCAAGTTTAAGACATGACTCACAAATATCTGGGAACTAGTTCTCCAGAAACATATTTGAGGGGGTTAGGAAAAGAAACAAAATAAAACATCAACATAAATCTTTCAATCCCCTAGAAATTATAGAAAACTTACAGAGGGCTTCACTGAAGTCAGGACCTGGAAGAACTGCACAGAAAGCTGAGAGACAGGACATACCTCTCTCTCAGGGTGGAGGGTCAGGAGAGAGGACTCTGGGACCCCCAGAGACCTGGAATCAGTATCCTTTCCAGTCTGTACCTCACTCATTATTCCCTTCACCTTACACTGCCAACACTCTCATCCCCCACTGCAGATTTGCATATTCTTCCTAGGAAGTCTAGGGAAATTTTAGATGCGTAGAGAAAAGAAGATACAACCAGTAGGTTTCAACTATGTACTTGGAAAAAAAAAAATGGCCGCGTTAATTGCAGAATGAGAGAGGCCCTTCTAGACTGTGTCTGTTCTCACAGTGGCAAGAGTGGCCTCTGGAACTGAGAATGCTCTCCTGCAGTCCCAAGCCTGCTGCTAGGACAGATGGATGTGATTTTGGACGGTGAGTTGCCTCCTCAGGCAGATAATTTTTCTAACAAATTCTCTCTCTTTCTTTTAATTTATCTGATCTTTGAGGAGACATCAAATTTTTATTACATGTAAATCTAAAATGCATATGAAATTAAGAGTTAGATAGGTGCTTTGTAAGTCTTGGGTCTATGAAGATGAAGAAAAGTAATACAGAATTTCAGTCTTGAAGAGATCCTCAGAGATTTCATTAGAGACAAGAAACTGTGGCACTTAGAAGTTACATAATAAACCAGGATGCCCAGCTCACTAGATGAGAACTTTTTGCCTACAGGGCCCCTTCAAGCAAAGCACACCACTTCTCTTATTTGTCAAGCATATATTTTTCCAGGACATAGATTTATCATATTCTTAAGAACATATGTCTTTTATTTCATCCTGTGTTTAGAGAAAGTATAATAGGAAAAGTTTGTATTCTGAAATTTCCCAGTTTTGATTCTGCCTTATGGATTTAGAAAATCACAGTAATAAATTATAGCCCCCATATCATGTCTTTGTGTCTAAGTGTTGATTTTTAATTATTTCTTCCTTTATTCATACCTTTATTCCTCCCTGCACACCCATTTTTGCTAATAAGCAAATTGCATATTACCTTCACATTTGATGAGTTCAACCCATGATTAATCAAATATACGTGTAGATCATGTATGTAAACTCTATTCTGGAAGTCTGAATAAGAACAAGAGACAGCATTCAAAGGGAAGACAAAATTTCTTATAATGCAAGTGTCTCATCTTCCATTCTTTTTTGGTTTGGGAGGAGGGAAGCTCAAAGGCCTGCACCTAGCTAGGTCAGTTTCAGGATTTCTGCATGTTGACAGATTCTAGTGCTTGAGGGTACTGTGCATGGAACTAAAGCATAGATTCTAGAAATAGTGTCCTGAAGCAATAAAAGACGAGAACAATGGCCAGATATCTGAAAGCATGCCAACTATCTAAGGGTGCTAAATGAAGAATGGAATAGAGAAACCATGAGGCTGAAGATAGAGACAGAAGAAGGTGAGACTGGGGAATTCCAGAGCAGTGCAGGACATGAGTCCCTGTGAGCATTGCCGCCAGCTTACCAGGTGCATTAAAGAGGCTGAGGCAGAGTAAACAGGGAACAGTTTATGGTGGCAAAATGCTAATAGGAAGAGATTTGATCAAAAGCAGAAGTGAAGGAGGCTGTCTTTAATCAACAGAAAGGATACTCCACTCTATGGGATTCAGGCAGCTAGAAGGATTGATGTGGTTGCACACAAATTTGAAGATGAAAGGGAGATGGGTGATGAAGCCATTCACATCCTTTCCCTTTCATTTCTTTGATACAGTTGGAGGGTAGGCCATTTTTGTAGGGTGCTGGTAAGGACCGGGTAGAGAAGAGAGGAGCATGGTGAAACCTTGCTTGCTGCTACAGGTTGCTTCCAAGGGCAGGAGAAAGACATTCCAAACAGAATTGTGGGCTCAGCTGCTGCTGCAGACCACCGATGTGCCACGACACTGATCCACACAGATGTGGGGCTTCTCCAAGAGAGCTCAGATATGGGAGTGGGGATGACCTCCTCTGAATCAGTTTGGGGATTGATCCAGAAATGGAAAATTTTCAGGACAAGCTTTCTGGAGAGATGAGGGTCTAGAGAGAGTACAGGGTGCTGACTACTAGGAGTGAAGAAAAAAGGGGGCTGGAAGTGGTGTGGTTAGAAGGTTGATGCAAGAGGAGTGAGTGTGAGTTGGAGGGAGAGGTGTGTGAGGATGCAGTGGAGTGATGCCCAGAGTAGCTCTGGTTGTGGTGGATGAGGGAAGTTGTAAGAACAGTGCTTGGCATGAATGAGTTTCATGAAGATCAAAATCTCCCAGACAATAGAAGAAATTGAGTTAAAGAGGAAGATTATGAATCGGGCACCTCCAACTTCAAGGAATGTAATGAAGCAGCAAGAAGGGGGAAAGTCACTGAAATTGAATACGAGCTTAAAACCAAGGAGCTTTTGCATTTAAAAAAAAAAAAACAGGAGGAATTCAATTATGATAAAGACGGGGAGGTGAAGTAGAGGATGACTGAAATATTTTGGAGGGAGAAAGGGTTATGTAACCAATATGAGCCTTGAAGAAAATGTAGCTTATGGGATGCAAACTCTAACCCCACCTGCTCACTGCTGATTGAGTTCCAAAAAAAAGTAAAAACCAAGGTAGCCTCTTACGAGCAAGTCAGCTTGATTGTACACTTCTTCCTGTGTGAACTATTGGTTCCCTGGATAATAAGTCCCCGTGTTAAGGCAAGTCAGGTTGATCTTTGGTTTTATGCAACATCCATCCATCCATTCAATCAGTAAGTCTGAATAGAGCACCTTTTCTATGCCAGGCATTGTGATGGGGGCTGAGGAAATTGTGTGAAATAGAGGTGACCCCTCCCTTTATAGCAATTCCAGTCTAGTGGAAAAGACATGCATGAAGCAAAGGGTCACCCTCCAAATGAACAATGACAACTATGATGAGGGCAACCCAGGAGTTACAGGTGCAATGAGAGCGTGCGATGTGGGATGGAACTCATGAGATGAGTTGGGATTGTCCTCCCCAGGACACAGCATTTGAGCAATACACGGGACCTAATCACAGCAGAGTAGCCCAGGAGCAGTTCAGCATAGGCAACGGCCCTGTGTGTGTGGCGGAGGGCGGGCAAGGAGTGTGAGCACATCACTAAAGGAAAGAAGGCCAACACTCTGCAGTCCCAAAACAGCGGGGAGCACAGTGCCAGGAGAGCGGACAGCACCCTGGAGGCCAAATAAAAAAACCTCGCATATGTTCCTCAGAGTAATGGGGAGTGATTGAAAGGTTGAGAACAAGGGAATGACAAAATTAGATTTGCTTTGAAAAGATCATTTCAAATACTCAGTGGAGAATGGACTGGGGGGGAGAGGGGAGGAGAAGGCAAGATTAGATATGGAAGATCAGATAGATTCCAGTAAAGAATGAGTGATAGGAGGTGCAGAGAGCACTGAGAAGAGCACATGGTGTACGCTAAGCACCTGACAAATGTTAGCTATTAGACCTATTTAGATTTCAAAAGAAGGGCCCCAGAATGGCAAGATAGCTTAGGACCATATCAGCTATGTGTTTAGTCCTTATTTGCATATTATATCTATTTTTTCATTAGCTTCTAAAGTCAGTTTATAGAAACCTGTCTAGTCAAAGTATAAGGTTTTTTTTTTAAAGTGATAGAGCCGGAACAAAGGAAGGTAACACAAAAAATGTTTTTAACTCACCCCTTGCTTATTCTCTCATCTTTTAAAAACTTACAATGGTTTCACCAGACCCTGGTCTTGCTCCTAAGTAGATTCGTATCCCCATGGCTGCCTCCTCAGATCCGTAAATTCCTGCTCGTTCCTCAGGATTCCACAGGCTTCTTTACTGCCGCCCCCCCTCGGCTTCTCTCCATGAGGCCTTCTTTAATGCTGATGAGTTTCATTTCAATTACTGTCCCTTTCATCTCAAACACCAGTGAGGCAGAAGCAATGGATAAAGTCAAATTGTTTCTTTGAAAGCCAGAATTTATTGTGTCCTAGTGTCACTTTTATTAATTGTTGAAAGTTAATGGTATCCAGACCTACAGAATTTTGTATAAACATTTAACTTTTTCTTTTCTTCAAAGAGAAACCTCTCTGACATTCTATATATGGCGATGTGCCTTCTGTTGTAGACTAGTTACACACAGTAGATTTATTTACACTGAAGAACCTAGGAATTTGACCCTTGAATAACATCACTAAGAAAAATCATGTTGAGATCAGGACAAAGCGGAACCTACCATACAGGTAACTGGGAGTCTTTTAAACACTGCCCATTTGACTCTCACTTTACCTGCTGGAGGATTTCCCACACTCCTGTCCCCGTTACACAGGCTCAAGTTGTGTTGGCCATAAAGGACTTTCAGGAAAAGAGCGATCCTCTTTCTTGGATTCTGAGCCAGAGTCACTTGGAGAGAAGCATAGAAAATTATCCTCTAGATAGCATGAGAAGAAAAGTATGGTGCCTTTTGCTTTATTTTTGGCCTAAACTATTTGGAGAAAAATTCCTGGGAAGATATCAAAGGAACCCTAACTTCAACGTTAGAAATATTTTAGCAAAACATGACACCCTGGGGAACAAGAAGTTATTCCGGAGGCATAATCTCTCCCCAGGGTAGGCAGAGTCCTTATAATCATTGCCCCCAAGAGGGTCTTGTACCTTGTGATTTGAGAATAAATTGAGAACAAATCTTAGTAGTTAGGATGAATGCCAAAATTCATACCAGTCACTCCTGACTTTTAGGAGAAGCATGTGGATTTCTTGCACACTTAATGCATTGATCAATTGCCTGCCTGCGTGCATCTCAACAGAGAGATGCTTAGTTTTCATTATAGATGTAGCATTGCCCATTCGGCTCTGTCCTCAGAATTGGATTGTGAACATAATTCTTAGCAATGCTGCCTTAATTTATCTACAGAAACTTCATAAAAGCCATTTTATTAGATGAGCCAGAGTCATACTCTATGTCTGATGTACTGCACATGGCAAGCAGCATGATTTATATCCTGGTGTGCAGTCTGCTATAGGCAGGCATTTTAATGCTATGCCGATTATTTAGATGTATTCAGAATTTTGCCCTTTCTTGCCAATGGACACTAAGCTTTCTCCAAGAGCTTTATGTATGTGTCAAGATATTCTTTCCCTCTGAGAGATACCAAAACCAGATTTATCCCCAAGGTTAAAGAAATGAGGGAGATGTCCTTTGTTTTTCTCCACTTCTTACTCCCAGAAAATAATTCATCTACATCCACACAGAGACAGCTCTTGGCATGAACAAAGGTGTCCCAAGGAAAACCAGGAGGCATTCATGCAATTGTTCGTGATTGTATCATTATGTATTTAGCATATTGGCTGACGTTTAGGTTTATACACTAGTCTGATCCAAAATAAGGCAAAACAAAACAAAATTTGTAAATATTCACTCATTTTTTTTATCATACTTTACAGTAGACCTTGCAAAATGTCGATATAGTCCAGCAGGTAAATAAATCTAATAACAGAATTAAAAAAAAAAAAAAGGCCATGTACCAGCTTTTTTCCAGTTAAGTTTCTCTGATTTTCTTCCTTGAATCTGAGATAATTTATATATAAAATCTATTTTCAATCACATAAGCAGAGTCTTTTTATTTTTTATTTTTTATTTTGCTTTTGGTTGTGTTATGATTTTTTTTCTTTCCCCTTTGCCACTTATATAGCAGATGCTTCATGTTAACATTTATTTCAACACACATCCAGGCATGACTGGACTTCAAGTAGGTAGAAGCAGGAAGGATGGGGTTAACAATGTATGGAAGCTATTCCAGTGCAAATGATATTTATGGAATGTTACTTTTTTCTCTCTCTTGCTTTATTTCTTTATTTAAGATTTCCCTTAAGAAAACTGTTTTGAGATCAGTAATGATTTCACTATGTATGAGCATCTCATATGTGTAACTCTCAGGTGAATTGTCCCATTCAGTCGATGATATTTTTAAGTGCAGCTGTCATTGTTAGCATTTTACAGAGAAAGAAGATATATAGTCACAAATGTATTAAACAGATCTATTAGGCAGAAGCAACCTGGAACATAATCTGAACTTACTGCCTAGAATCATCTGCTCTTTCCCTTAGAGGTGGGCCCGTGCTGTAATTCACATTGGTGGGGCATGAGAAATAAGGAGGGCTGGACCAGGTGCCACACCTGCCAGCACCTTGATCTTAGACTTCAAAGACTCCAGAACTGTGAGAAATAAATTTCTGTTGCTTATAAGCTACCCAGCCTATGGTATTTGTTATGGCATCCCAAATAGACTAAGACATAGATCAACGGAATAAAATAGAGTGTCCAGAAGTAGATGCACACACACATGGCCAATGGATTTTCAACAAAGGCACCAAGACAATTCATGGGAGAAATAATAGTTTTTCCTACAAATGATGTGGCAACAACTATTTAATATATATCCATATTTTTAAAAAGGAACCTCAACCCTTATTCTCATACCATGCATAAAATTTAACTCAGAATGGATCATAAACCTAAACATAAGAACTAATATGTAAAACTGCTAAAAGAAAATACAGAAGAAAATCATCATGTAGAGAACATCAAAGATTTCTTAGGACACAAACCATTAAATAATGTCATATTGGATTTCATGAAAAATAAAAACTCTGCTTTTTCAAAATATTGTTAAGAAAATGAAAAGGCAAGCCACAATATAATTTTAAAACTCGACAACTAAATAAGACAAACAACATAACAAAGAATGGGAAAATATTTGAACAGACACTATACGAAAGAAAATAATCAAGGGACCAAGAAGCACATGATGAAATGCTCAGTGTCAGTAGTCACCATGAGATACCTCTTCATACTCCCTAGAATGAGTAAATAAAAAAAATCAACAATACCAAGCGTTGGAGAAGATATGGAGCAACGAGAACTCTCCTACATTGTTGATCAGAACATAAAATGATACGACCAATTAAAAAATAGTTTTAAAGTTTCTTGCAAAGTTAAAGGTACACTTTCCATACAACAGGCAATCCCATGCCTACCTATTTACTCAAGGGAAATCAAAACACTGGTCTATAGGAAGACTTGTACACAAATGCTCATAGCAGCTATAATCATATTAGTCAAGACTGGGAGCAGTCTAATGCCCATCAACATGTAAATAGATGAATTAGGAGACATCCATACATGGGAATACTAGCTAGCAATGAAAAGGAATGAACAACAACATGGATGAACCTCAAAAACATGTGGAGTGATACAAGCTAGATACAAAAGGAGCACATACTATCTGATACCATTTATATGAAACTCTAGGAAAATCCAAAACAATCTATACTGATAGAAAGCCAGCCAGAGGTTGTGTGGAGATGGGAGTTAGGGGGGACTGACTGGGAAGGGGCACGAGAAAGTTTTGGGGTGATTGAAATATTCTGTGTCTTGATTGTGCTGATGGTTATATGTGTATATAATTTTGTCAAAACTCATTGAAAAGTGCACATGAAAAAGCTCTGGTTTGTCTCTGGGTTTTACATGTTTTTAGGGACAGGCTGTGGAATATGTACACATTGTGCTGGCCTCCACGTCCCCCTGGGGAATGCTGTGGACTTTCTACAGCCTGCCTGGGCTGAAGGAGAGCTTGTGGGTTCACACCTTAGAAGAATGAAGCTGGCTTCACCTGCCAGCTGCAGGCTTTTAAGGAGGCAGGGGCTGGAGGGGAAGTTGTGTCCTGTGGAGACTGGATGGGGTCACTCCATTTTCAACCCTGGTCCTCACAACACTAGGAAGCTGCACCAAAGCTCTGCTGAGAGTCAGTTATATTAGGGTGATTTTGCCTTATTTTATTGTTTCCAATTCCTAGTTTTCAGTCTCAAAGTCACCCTGAGGTGGCCCCACTTTCCCTCCTGCAGGCATGGTCTGCCTAGCTGCAGTCACAATGTCTGCAGAAAAGTCCGTTTTCATCAGAGATTGCTGGTCTCACCTGCAGAAGTAGTGGTAATCCCAGTCCTCTCCCCAGCCTCACTCCCAAACCTCTTGTGAGTGACCAGAAGGGCTGGGACTCACCAGCTCCTTGCTTTTTGCATCAGGAAGGCACCAAACTCCAAGTCCAGAGAAGACTCTGCCTTACACTCCAGGAGATATGACGAGAGAGACGCTGCCATAACCACGTGGGTAGTATGCACACCATTACACATCAGCAGGAATGGACACAAGGAACTTAGGGCGGTTTTCTCCTCTGTTTTTGCCTTCCCAGGGTCCTCTCCTTTACCATATGGTGTGATCACCCTCTAGGGGTCAAACGCCTCTTCGCATCCACACAAATATTCAGACCGTCTTCAGGCCAAGGAAAATCTCTAATGCTGTAGATGTTTACCTCTTCAGCCCTCTCACAGAGGGCAAAGAGGAAGCCTGTGGGAGGGACACAGAGCAACACAGTGGCTGCTGGAAATATTTTCCTCACTCAAAAGAAGACAACTTAATGAGTGCAGGAGTAACCCAAGCGCTCGCCTGCTTTCCCCAACCCACTCCCTCTGTCCGGGGTTACTTTCAAATACACCTGGGGAAATGGGCTTTGTCATAGTCTCACCCTGCTCTCTGCTTCTACATCTGATAACCTCCTTCCTATTGCTCTTGCTCCTTCTTCCTTCATTCCTCACAAAGTTCAATACAAGAGAATTGGATGTAAGGTTTTGGGGTAGATGAGAGGTAGATAGCACCAGACAGGAAATAATTCCAAGTTCACTTCTGGGCATTACTAAAGAAAGAACCCAGGGACCATTTGACACCATAGTGGAGTTCCTTCCTGGCCTGCCCTTCCCATCTCCCACGATTTTCTCCTCTTCAAGAGATTCTCCTTCATGCTGCAAATTGCCAAATTCTTGTTATTCTCTTTTCCTATGGAAGCTACACCCAAGTGGCCTTATTATTTTAAATTATCTTAAGGTATTTTCCTCACTAAAAGATGATTTTGCCTTCTTCCTAAGAAGATAGGTTCAAAGTACCACCAGGCTTTTGAAATTCTTTCTCCCCATTCTGCCTTTCATATATGTCTGTGTGTGTATATGTGATTATATATGTGTGCATATGTGTACATATGAGTGTAAGTACATATACATATGTGTTATATTTTTATGTGTGTGTTTGCGTATGTACATGTATGAGCATGTGACTGTATGTGTGTATTTGTGTATACATGTATGTATATGTGTGTATGTGTATGTGTGTGTTGTGTGTATACTTGCATGTGTGGGCATATGTATGTTATAGTCATCCAAACATTCTTTACTTTATCCTTGCTTTTGGAGAGGAAATAAAATAATTCTAGTCAAATAAGTCCAAATTACTACTTTCAAATTTTATTTAACCATTTTAGTAACAAAAAATGTCTTGTTACTGTGTACATAATTTGCACCTTGGCCTGCAACTTTGTCATTTGCTGATTATTGGACTTTTTCCCAAACACTTGTTTTGACTTACACAACTCCCTGAAGAAAATAGTTCCCAGTAACTGCTTCCCCGAGGACCTAAAAATGGGCTCTGAATCTTTGAAGGCAACTCACAATATGGTTCTCAGAGATACAGAAGATCAGATAACTTCTTTAAGCTTTTCTCCCAAAGTGTGCTCCATGGAGAGGTGGATGCAGTCCCCACTGACCGAGGCCACCCCACATGGAGCCCTCCTTGATGCTGAGTTAGAATGGTCTTCGCTTCACTCTCTTGTACGCAGGAAGCAGCCACAGTAGCGCCATGTCCTTGTTCCCTCCAGAAGCCAATTAACCCTTTGGGTAAAAAACAAATTTTCTGACCTAGCTGCAGTTTCTTATTTCCTAGTCTCCCCTTCAGCACCAGACATAGGAAGCATGAAAGCTTAGCATCAGCGTGGAAAATATGATTCAAACACAACACTGGCTCATTCCAGACGGCAACATGTTCCCTAAATGTAAAGCAAACTGTAACAGGAAACCTGATTTTCATTACGAGAGAGGAGTCTGTGTGTAGCTAAAAAGAATCTGACCAGAAAGGAATCAGTCAGTAATTCTACAAGCTCAGGAACCAAATGATCCTGTAGCAAAGAAAAAATATGAATCAGAGGGAGAACTAAGCCCTGGCAGTCATGTGTCAGAGCTCCTGGTGGTGCTGAAATCTCAGAACATTTGTTGTCTTCCTTATGTCAGCGCTTCCTCTCAGTGCCGGCTCCTTGCCTCGTTTGCTCACTGCATACACCTGGAAGGTAGGTGAGCTTTGTCCGTGGTCCTCTCAGCTCAGTTTTTAGTCTCTTCTTTCCCCAGCCTTCTCTGCTCAAGAGACCACAACCATGGTGCCCCAGTGGTCTCCAGCAAGGTGTGCATTTTCCCAGTGCCTGGCATCAAGTGCAACAGGCATCAAGTAGTTGGGGGATGCTGGAATGAATGGATCTCCTTCCTTGTCTGACTCACAAGAGAGCTACACTCTTGCCTTCACCTATGTAGCCCAGCTCTCAAGCCAATAAACAAATCTACAGAGAGATGTTCATGAATAAATAACAGCTTAATGAGTTACCAACTCAACCATAATCACAGAAGCAATGCCTTCACTCAATAAAGGAAACTGTAATTGTGACAGCGAGAGTCACAAACTCCCTAGAAATAAAAAGTAGAGGACCATTCCTATTTACTTCTAATGGATAGTCCTGATCTATCCCATAGCACACTTCCCTTCCAAATTTTAAATAATTAGTGAATAATAAACTCTGACATAATTTTGAGATAAAAAAACACACAATCACAATCCACTGGAAGATTTGGCTCCTTTCTCTAAATTTTGAGCTGGGTGGCTTTATTACATTTTTGTGTAAGAGTCCACCCTGAGTTCTATTCAGCCAGGACTCCTGTGCTGATCCATGGTGGTTTGGAGTCAGTCTGCCCCTTCCCTCCCAGCACAACTCCCTGGAGTGACTGAAACTGAGAATTAGGCTTCCAAACTTCCTCACAACTCCACAGATGTGGACTAAGTAAGAGGCTGTCCTGGGACCGCACTCAAAGTTTTGGAGCGGATCTGGCCTTAGGCCCCAGCCTGGGTTCTCACACTCCTCAACTGTCCCTGCATGCGTAGCCTAGAAGTCGCAGCCAGGAGCTTCAGCCTCCAGGTGTGATTCCCGGGGAACCACAGAATCTTGGCTAACTGCCTCTAATTGGCCTCCAAGCTTCGAGCATGCGTCGCTTCAACCTAGAACACTCTTCTCTAGCCTCCTCGGAACTGACTCCTATTTATTTATCCTCCCATTTCCAGTGTGTCCTCTGGACTCATCATGACCCGTGATGCCTGATAAATTCCTTTATACGGCACTCATCACATTTGTAACAATTTGCCTAGAGCCTATGTCCCCTATAAAACTATATGACCAAGAGGAGCTAACTCAGCACCAGACTTTGGTAAGATACTTGCAAATCCCTGTTGAATTAATGATAGAACTCACCCAACCACCATACCTTCAGTGAAAGGCGACTAGGTCCTTTCAGGCTTTATCTGAATCATGGTAATTGCATTAAACTTGAATAGAAAAATTATAACTTGGGGAAGTGACCAAAGAAGAAGGGAAAAATCAAGTTATAATATACCCAAGAAACATTATAAAACACTGGGACAAACACAGGCTCTGAAGGCATGTCATTATGGGTCAAGGTCCAACCCTGCTTCATATGAGCTATGTGACCCTAGAAAACTCATGTAACCTTGTTGTGCTGCATTTTTCACTTGTAAAATGAGGATAAGACTACTATGGAACTAATGGAACCACCATGAAAATTATGTAAAGTAACACATGCACATACAACAGAATTAAGAAATAGCGTAATTGTCCTCATCATTCAAAGCAGGGTCACCACCTTCATCAAAGACACTGTTCTGATAGTGTGGCCAGATCCCCACCATCACCGTAGTGGGCCATCTCCTCTCCTAACCTCTCCTCTCATATTTCACAGGCTGGGAGCAAGATCAATTTTGGGGGAAATGCTGTGTTATGAAGTGATATAAGGTGCTAAAATGTTTAGAAAAGTTTTTGGTCACACATTATACAAGTTCCCCACCCAATTCAAGTCTGGTAAACTTTGCCATAACACTCTTGGCCATGCAAAAGAATTTAAAAAAAAAAAGTCAGTAATGATTAAACTCAAACTAGAACTGGACTCACTGGTTTGCCTTGCCAGGCCCCTTCATTGAGGAAGACGCCTGTAACGAACTGTAGAGCCAGGACAGCAAAGTCCTTGGACTCAGCACTTGGGCTTGGTACCAGGACCCAATCTGAATTCTACAAAGAGCATCATGGTATTCCCTGGGATGAATAAGGACCCCAGAGCTCTGCCTCTGTCAGCTGAACTGAAAAGAAAGTTCTAGGGAAGAATGAGCTGTCATGAATCTAAGCAGCCACTGGCTCTTGGCACTGGAGCTGGAAACAGAAGTTGGCTCTAAGTCAAAGCTATAAAAGGGTTTGTGTGTGGAATACGTGTAGCTAAGCAGCTGCTGACATTGCAGAGTTCTACATAAAATCCCCAGGTCAGTTTCAGACATTACAACTAGGAGATCTCTTTATAACCTTCACCAGCAATTTCAGTCAGGTTTCCTTAGGGGAATAGAAGATGCCAGGTTGAAACAGCTACATGTTCCAAGCCTGCAAGTCCTCATGTCCTTCATTCCATATTTCTCCCAAATAAAGTGATGTGAGTGTGGTGGGGTACAGAGAGAGAAGCAGGACAAACCCCAAGCCTGCTTAGATGAAGGAGAAAGGATTGAAAGTTGGAGCAGAGACACTGGAATTGAATACAATGGTGAGTGTGATGGCCTGGAGTTAGTGAATTATTTGGACAAAGTATTTGTTATTTTAACAAATCAGAGAAAGGCTGGGCACAGTGGCTCACGCCTTTAATCCCAGCACTTTGGGAGGCCCAGGCAGGTGGATCTCTGAAGGCCAGGAGTTTGAGCCCAGCCTGGCCAATATAGCGAAACCCTGTCTCTACTAAAAATACAAAAATTAGCCTGGTGTGGTGGTGCACACTGCAATCCCAACTACTTGGGAGGTTGAGGCAGGAGAGTCACTTGAGCCTGGGAGGCGGAGGTTGCAGTGAGTGGAGATTGTGCCATTGCATTCAAGTCTGGGCAACAGAATCAGCCTCCATCTCAAAAAAAAAAAAAAAAAAAATCAGAGACAGCTAGTAATTTTCCAGCTAACCTACTTTTGATCAGTTTAAAGAGGTGGAGGTATCATGACTCTGAGCAATCTTCTTCAGCCAACCTTTTGCACCTCTCCCTTCATGCCTTTCACTAAGGCTGCTGCACTAGCATTGCGTCTCCTTTCTGCTTCCCTGCCAGGGGAGTTCGTGAGTAGTAAAAATGACTTAACGGCATGTAGCAGAAGGGAGGTGAAGGGAGGAGGAGGAGGAACCAAGGCCTTAGATAATCTTTAAATTGTATGATCGAGTTCCAGAAATTTGACTTCATCCATGTTAAGGAGTTTTTAATAAAATAAATCTTATAATCAAAGAATGTCAGAGCTGGAAGAGACCTTTATAGAGATCCTTAGAACCCTATCTATTTAAGGGTATAGATAAGGCCACGTTTATCCCAGAATAAAGGACTGATAAGAATGTTTCAGAAAATAAATTTTGGAGGTTGGATATTAATTTATGCAACTGACAAGATGCTCAGTATGTTTGCAACAAGGAATGAAGAGGCATTAGGTTCAAGAAAGAGAGAGTAATGTTTTGAAGAAATACTGAAAGGCAACACAGGAACAAGACTAGATAATGTTCAGAGTTGGTCTTCGTCACTAGAAGAGAGTAACATTTATTGGAAGCCTACTATGTGGCATGTGTTTTCCCATCCTCTATCTCCTTTAATACCCATCAAAGGTTCTTCTGATCCTATGCCAGTGGCACCTGCCAAGAGTGCAGAGAGTGAGAAGGCACCAGGGAAGACTTTATGGGATAAGCAGGATCCGTACTGGCTCTTGAATGAGGAGCAGTGGGGTCAGCCACATGGCAGGGAGGAAGAGATGTGCTCTTGAGGCCAAGAGAGCAGGGTGACTTGTCTCGGAAACCAGAGGGAGCATGGAGTAGGGAAGGGCTGGCAGGAGCTTTGGGAGGGAGAAAATGAATGCACTGAGGAGCAGGCAGGAGCCAGACTGCAAAGGGTCAAGTAAGTCATGCAAGGATGTGTCACCTTCAACCTGAAGGACACGGGAACAGCTGAAATCATTCAAGGAGGAAGGATGAGAAAAGAAATGATGATTTTTATCTCTAGAAAAATTATTCCCGCTCTAGTTGGAAAGACCACAAAGTTGAAGTCAGAGAGATCAGAGAATAGGTTTCCAGGAGGGAAATGATAAAATAAGTGAAGAATTTGGTTTCCCCTGTTCACTCTAGGACATTTCCAAAGTGTGGGTGACAGGCCCTGTGGTAGTAAGAAAGAGATTAAATATTTTGAACAGTATGTAGAAGAAATAGGAGAAAGATTGCAGAGTTTGTAGAAGAAAAAGAATAATTTCTGAAAGAGAGGGAGAGACTATAGATTAAGGTGGGTCTAAGAGGAGCCATCACTGCTTCAGGCCTCAGCTGCTGCTCCCAGGAGGGGCTGCTGCAGGATGACGCGTCACAAGCAAAGAGCCATAAGACAGCTTGGACATGTCCATTGTTTTTTTCATTTTTACTCTGGCCAATCATTATCTAAAGGACCATTATACAGGCAGTTATCTGAACAAACAGGGGCCTTTTGTTAGCAGTTTGGAAGCTTACTGAAAAAGTAGAGGCAGATTTAATTCCCAAGGACTTGAGTTGGGCAATCAGAAATTCAACTGTGATGAGATATTTAGTCAATTCTCTCTCTGGTTCAGAATAGGAAACTGGGTCTTAGAGTGAGCAAGTGACTGGCTCGAGGGCATCTATATAGTGAGTGGTGGGGTTGGAATTCAAATCCACACTGGTTTTATTTCAAAGCCACTAAACTGTAGCACCTCCATGATATAAAAACTCTTGTGATAATTTATATACTTTGGCAACATATTATAAAAGTATTTCTAAGAGGACTCTATATACAATTCTTTTAAATGTCAGAGGGCTAGGTCTGTTGAGTTGTTTTATTACATAGGTGATTCTGATGTGTGTTTCCTGGATAGTTCCAAACTGGAAGAGAAATCCTAACCCACAATAACAATGAAAACAGCATTTCTCTAATTTTAGCTGCCCCACACTCTGCTATTGAGGACTCCCAGCCACTTAGTGAAGCAGCACTTTCAGTTCTAATTGTAAGTCTTCTCTTCTCAGTTGGCAGAAACCTGTAGAAGTGACAGATACAATACAAGCCTCAGAAGTGTATCTCCTCCTAATGCTGACACCTTGTCCTTGGACTGCCTTAGTATATAGAGTCTTGACTCTTACTTTCTTGGTGGCTGTCTGTGTCAATGCAAATAGAACCATGGCAGGCCTTCCTCACATTCCCTCCAGAGGTGCCTGGACATTTCAAATTGTGGAACTCAAGCATCTGCCCTCATACCATAGGTTAACATGCATCCACAGGCAATGATCAAGGTAGTCAATTGCTACCCGTGTTTGGTTGTTTTTAATAGACCTATTTATATCCATAAGGAGATTCAGGTTTGATAATACAATCAATTATAAATAGGTCCTTGGACGTATATTTGATTATCAGAAAATAGCAAGCATAATGTTTCTATATGGCTCAAACTGACACAAAAGAGGGATCCTAGAGAAGTTGGGGAATTGGTATGGCCACAGGAACGTGTGTACAGATGTTCAGACTTATTTCTTTGGCAGATAGCATTTATCTAGAGGTTTAGTTTTGTTCTAAAGTTAATCTCTCTACTGTTAGTCACACCTCCAGCATCATTCTACTTTAAATGTATGATAGGACAGGGGAACAAAGTTTGCTGACTTTAATCAAGCCAGAACGGCTTTTCATATTCACACCAGCTGTTGGCATATGCTGACTTTTACTTTATTTCCTTCTCCTGGGAGTCATTCATTAATAGGGATAAAGAATTATCCTAAACATTTTTTTGGCCACTTCACATTTCAATCGACAACTGCTAGACACACTAAAGTATTATATGCAGTCAGCCTATGCAGCGTGCAGATTTTTGCTAGTAGAGTTCTACTTTAACTCTGCCTCTGTTCTTATCCATAGAAGGGGAAAACTTAAGCCAAAAAGGAAAAAAAAAATTGGATGATTGCCACATATCTCTGCAAATATGGGTTGGACGTGAAATAATTTAAAATGCAGTAAAACTCAGTAATTTAGCATATGAGTTAGTGAACATGCACATGTTTTGCCAAGAGCCTACACACAGATGAAAAGCCCATTTTCTAGACAGCAATTCATGGGGTTCTACAAGCCCCCTGTTTACTTTATTCATTGCAGAGCTTATTTTTATTTGTAGTTTCTGTGGCAAAATTGTTGGTAGCAACTATAAAGCCCAGGCAAACGTCTTAGGAATGATCCTTTGCTACCCACATTTATATCAGCAATCAGTGGTGTGGGGGGCGGGGAGAAAGTGGATAAAGCAGTGAAATATAGACCTGCCAAGTGATTGCAAAAATTAGGAAACTCCTCTTGAAAGAAAGTAGTGGGTGATATATGGATGTTCTAACCTTTCATGTGTTGGATGTACCCCAGAAGTTATATATCTCTGTTGTCAGCAGCCACATGGAGGTAGATAAGGAGAGAGATTCCAGTCTCTTTCAGCATTCTGTGTATCATTTCCATGTACAAATATCTGCTTCGGTGTCAGAAGTTCTGTACAGCAGAAAAGCATGTGGAAGGGATGAAAGAACAGAGCAGCCAGGTTCCAAGAAGATAAGGTTGTCACTTTTTCAAGATTGACCTCAGTCTTTCAGGAAGCCGAGGTAACAACATGGAACTAACGAATTCCAGTGGAGAAACACTGAGTTGAATATTTTCAGCATCCTGGGTTTTCCAGGATTTTCACATGTGAGAAATGCAGAGACGATGGTGATAGGGAAGCTCTAGCCTTGGCCACACAGCAGCATCAGTGCCTGCAGGACAGCTGCTGGCACTGGTGGTGGTGAAGGCAGCGAGGCTGGTCCAAAGAAATGGAAGGAGCAGCAGATACTTTTGAACCTCATGTTAATACTCTAACAAAATCTCGTTCACTTCATTTATTACAAAGTGGCAAAGGAAAAAGAAACCATATTAACCAAACAAACAAAAACAATAAAAAGTTAAAAATAACAGAGCAGAAAGCATGACTGCGGAATGCCAGTGGTCATTGTTTTCTTTAGCTTGTGCTACTTCAGAAAGCTTCATCTGCTTTTTACTTTTTTGTTTTCCAGATTTTCTGTGATCACTTTCTTTCTCTTCATCCTCATATGTTTAATTTTTGTATTGTATTCATTTATTAACCTGTGTTTTAAAAAATCATGTCATGTTTCAATGTCGTGAGGTTCTATTAAGCTTAGATTGTAAATAGTATATTCTAGAGAATTTACTGAGTCAGAAGAGAGATAAATAAAATCAAGTTCATCAGCCGAAGCTTCAGGGACATTTAGATAAATAAACATAATCATTGCATTGAAGACAGTTAAACACCATCTGGCAAGGATCAGTTCCTGAAATGGAAAAGCTGGGAGCCAAGTCAGTAAAGCAGGAGAGAGACCTTTTTTTGGTCAGGGAAAACATAGAACTTGGGTTCAGTGTGGGAGTACTGCATTTTAAAATTTCTGTCTTAGCATCTATGGCTAGCAAAACCTTCCCCTGCTCCCTAATAGAGGAGTCACTTTGAAAGTAGGTGGTGGCTATGTGGAGTTCCGACAGATAAGAGACCTCTAGAAATCAAATCCTTCATCACTGCTTCCCAAGGAAACTGAAGTCAGTGGAAATAGCATAAAAATTTTGTAAGTGCTGTGACGTCTTACTCAGAGTTAATGGGGTTTCTCATATACCTGCTATGTGCCAGGCATGGTGCTGGAGGCCATAAAGTCATGTGACCTTGAAGGACTTTTGGCTCCTACCATCAAGTTTTGGAAGCAGTTAAAAGGAATCTTTGATAAAACTTGGTGAAACTCCAAAGTTAAATTAAGCAACAATTGATAAGAATTGGGGACCCATTTTTGCCTTGACTCACACGATTACTTGCTCTTTACTATTTCTCCTCGTTCTTTCTGGCCCTGATAATCCTGACTGTCCGCATTCCTGGCTCGGGCAGTGCTACTATGCACAGAGTAAGAACTGGGCAGTCCAAACCATGGACCCAAAGGGAGTCACAGCCAGACCTCAGAGGACTCTCAGCTTTCAAACCTATAGACCTGGATGCCAGGCCTCATTCTTTCACCTTCCATCTCTGTGACTGTATTCATCAAAGCTTTCCCAAGAAATGGAACCAATAGGATTATCTGTCTATCTATCTATCTATCTATCTATCTATCTATCTATCTATCTATCTATTCATCTATCTATCTATCCCTCCATCTATCTTTCATCTATTATTATCTAAAGAGATTTATTATAAGGAATTTACTTATGAGATTATGGAGGTTGAGAAGTCCAAGATCTGCAGTTGACAAGCTAGAAACCCAGGAGAGCTGATAATGCGATTCCAGTCCGAGTCTGAAGCCCTGAGAAGCAGGAGAGTTGAGGGCTTAAGTTCCAGTCCAAGTTTGAAAGCAGGAGAAGAGCCCTGTTCTAGCTCAAAGACACTCACAGAGAGAGAGAGTTCTCCCTTCCTCAGCTTTTGTTCCATTCAGGCCCTTAACAGATTCAATGAGCCCCACACACATTGAGGAGGGCACTCTGCTTTACTCAGTTCACCCATTCCCATGTCAACTGCATCCAGAACCACCCTCACAGACTCACCCAGAATAATGTTTGACCAAGTATCTGGGTACCCTGTGGTCTAGAAAAGTTGACACGTTTTGATGTGACCTTGGGCAAGTTGCTTAATCTCAGAGCACCTCAAGCACACATTTGTAAAACTGGGCTAATAGGTTTAAATTATAGGCAACATCTTTGGCACAGTGTCCATTCAGTGGGAAGGACTTAACGATCAACAGGTATCAATCATATCTACAACAGTTATCATACCCCAGGAACTTTGTAGGTGTCAAACTCTACAACACCAACACTTTAGACATATTATCTCACTTAATACTCGCATCAACCCTATGAGGTGTTTTTATCCCCATTTTATAGTTGAGTAAACTGAGGCTCATTGAGTTATACCTTGTCCCATGGTCACACCGATAAATAGGCCATAAAGCTAGTATTTGAACCAGATGTTCTAACCCCAGAGCAAGCTCATAGCTGTTACACTGGGTTTCCTCAAGCTAGAGGCCACACGAATTACATAAAAGTTAATTAGCCCACCATCATTACTTGTTTTAATTTGTAGCATTACAATAGTATTATTCTCTACCATTTTTTATTATAAATACAAAGTATTCCAGCTATGTTATGTGGTAAGTAGGTTTTTATAAGGTAGCCTGGAAGCCTAACTGCCATTTATAATACCATTTCTGAAAATGTGATCTAAATTTTAACAACCAACCTAAAACTGAGCTTTGAATGGTGACATGTTTTCGAGTTGGGGACCATTTGCTGAAATCAGCAAAACGGGGTAATGTTGGTTCATAGTTGTTTCACTACAGCTTTCTTTAAATATTGTTGAAGGTTGTTCTATGAAAAGCTATGCCAGTGTCTCTCACAGCACTCCATATTATTGGACTAGGTAGCCCCAGAACACAAAATCAAAAGTATTCCCCCAAGTACTCATCCAAGTCAGCAGGCAATTGAATTGTAGGCAAACTCTGAAGTAGGGAGAAATAAGCACAGATTTGCAAGTTCTGGCTTAGAAATGCAGGAGACTTTCGGGCACCCCACCACGCAGGCATCCGGGGTGCTCTGTCCCTGCAGAGGTAGGGGTTCCCACTTGCTCTGCCCACTTAGAGCAGCTTCACAAGCACTCAAACACTGGAAACAGAGGGGCCTCAGTTTGGCTCACAATTAGCAACTTACTAGCTTTGCAACTTTGGCTTTCTAATTAAAATAACATCTCTAACCCTCATTTTTTTTCCATCTGTAAAATAAGTCTAATCATAACTATTTGTGGGATTGCTGTGGGATTACATAAAAGCTTTTATATATAGTTCCTGGCAACTGAGTACACCTTCAGTACAGAGCAATTCTTCACTGCTTCTCTTATCTTTTCTGCTATAATTTCTGGGCAGGCTGAAGGTAGAAATAACAGTGATTGTTACCCATGGCCTGAGTATAGATGGCCAAGAAAGTGGTGGAGGAAGGAAGGAGGCTGGGAAGGGATGCCCGTACGTTTGGCCATGAAAAACCCAACAAAGCTCGGCCAAATGTGGGGTTCCCATTAGTGAGGCTTTCTAGGTTCAGGTTCATTTTTTAATTTCTGCTCTGAGGACATGCTGATGGGAAACAGAAATACCTTTATTCCACCTGGATTTCAGGCAGCTTGTTCTTAGGCTGCTGCAGGCACCGGGTCCTTCCTGGATGAGCCAAGGAGGCCAGAAACAGGTGAGGAAGGCCAGGCAGTTGAGTAGGGTCACTGCCCCTCTCTCCTTCCTTGTCTTTGTCAACTTTGAAGAAAGCCTGTTTGAGCTAGCATTTATCCTAAACACACTTTCTGAAAAATTAATTCAAATCTAATAGGTAAGATCTTTACTCCAAGGAGCAAATGCTTCCAAATTATACCCCTATTTAAAAATACAATTTAAAAACCACATGGCAATAACAAAAAACTGAAGGGTTCATAAATTAGGAAAGAGTCATACCCTTGTGCAAAATAAAACTCTGGTCTATAAGACACTTCAATCCAACCAGAAATTCTGTTCGCCCCTGGGTTTTACATATCCTCAGTTCACCCATCAGTACAATTTGAGAACTTAGAAATAAAAATAATAGAGATATTTTAGTACTCAATTAGTCATTCTGCCTACTGAAAGCAAGGATTAAAGCCTCTATTAATTAAGTCACAGTCAACAATGAAACTTTCTGTTGTGTTTTGTTCATTTGACACATATTTAGGTCATATTTCTAGACTTTCTTTCTTCCTCATGGAATACATCGTGTTCTCAGAAATAATTTCAAAATATTGATGACAGGAAGTAATAAGAAATTCCCAGTCTACAATTTTATTTTCATTTCTTTTAACCTACTATATCTTCTGCCTTTGGCTTGGAAGTCCCTTATTTTTTTTCCTAACATGTTACATCATGTTTTTATAGCATGGCTGTGCTAATAAATAGTATTGAAAAATTCTGAAATGAAGGTAATTAGTCTCAGGGAGGTTAAGTTACCCACCCATCTATTGAGTGACAGTGTCAGGATTCAACTTCTTGTCCTTTGACCCCAAATCCCATATAATTTCCAATATAAATAAACTGTCAGGATATTTCCAATGTATCTGGATATTGAAAAACAGGTGTTAGATCTATTTTGTTGGGCTCTTGTTTATGAGAAAATAATATTGGTAACTCTAAAATTTACTGAAGATTATTTTGGTCTTACTAATACATTAACTCATGATTATTCCCATGTTGATTGAGGCATGAGTTCTATATGTATAAAAAAGACTCCAGGGCCAGAAAAGGATGTCTGGGAAGCCAGATCCTCTTGGTACAATCATGAAACAACCTAGAGTTCCTTCCTTAGTACAGACTGTCTTAGCCCTAGAGTCTTTCTGCACAGATGGAAATTGTGCCTCAATGACCTTGAGAATAATCATAAAGCTACTTTAGTATATGGGTATGATGACTCCAAATTGGCACCACTGACTTCATGTTGAAGAGTTGTTAAGACTCCAGTAAGCACATTTTTGAGGTAAATAATTTGGACAAGGGAAAGTAAGTTTGTACCAAACAGGTCATTTGCAGTGCCTGCCATAATCATCTGAGAAACTGCCAAGGCCATAGTCAATACTGAGGAAGGACTCCTGCATCATCCCTTGAGCTGGGAGCTGTCCACTGTGCCACAAGGCTGTGGCTTCACAGGCATCCTAACTGAATGGGCTATCTCAAATGGCCATAGTCAAGGTGACCACTAAATTATGAGTTGGCCTGAAAAAAAAAAAACTACAATGAAATAGCCTCTTAGAGAGGTTTGAAAATGAGACTCCACTTACAGTCTGAGCAGAGGATAAAATAAGGAGAAGGAAATAGTTGGGAGCACAAACTAAGTTCAAGTAATGAGTAAACTTTAAGGCAACAATAATAATAATAAACAATAATATGTAGTGCTTACAAAATGCCATGCTCTCTTGACTCATTTAATCTTAGCAACAAGTGCATGTGGATGGATAATCGCCAGGAGTTCCTCAATAGTGACAGAGGTTACTTCTGATGCCATTACAGCAACAACATGGAAAGCAATAAGAGGGCAAAAGGATTACCCGGCCCTCCAGACACCTGGCTTCCACCATGACCATCCAGCTGTCTTCTCTGCATGGCCTGGCTCCAAACACTTCTCCCTCTGAGATTCCACTTCCTCCTCTGTATCTCTAAGATAATCTCCTTACTAAAGGTAGCATAAATCGGTTTCTCTTCTTTGCAGCCTAACAATGTGAATTGACATAAAGCTCATTCACAGCCATATTGAGTATAGTTACAGAAAAAAATACAGAAATATAGGTCCATAGGTCAGCATAGGCTCTGAGGTCAGCAAAGTAAGCAGAACTCCCCAGAAGGAACATGAAAGAGTTTTCAATCTGCATAACTAGTGGAATTAAACAAATAATGTGCAATGTATTCACACGAGTACTTTTGCCTTTTGTACAAAATCAACTAACTCTATGTCTGCAATCATGTCTGGTACTTAGCACTTCAGCAAATGTTTGAATAATGTTTTCCAATGAGAAAGTGGATGTATGTGTGTGGGGACACAAACGTGTTATGTCCTACGGCCACCTGCACATGACACCAAGAACACTGCCAACATATATGTTATCTATAGATAGGGAAGAAATAACAAAGAAAAACAAAAAGCTCATGAGGTTACTGTGTGATAGTAAACACCGGGACACCATGAACTATCTATATAGGATACATTTGCCTTTGTACCTCCAGAACTTAGCACAGTGCCTCGCATATAAAGAACTCTCAATTCTTCTGTAATTGAATGGAACTGAATTGATCTAGTTACATGTATCCTTGCTTAATCTCCAGGTAGCCATGTGATTGTAGTGAATACCATTAATGCTGATAAATTTTATTATCTGATGGAAGCATTAAACTTCTGTTCCTGTTAAGATCAAACTTCTGAAATTGTTATTGTTGCATGACTTTTCCTCAGTACAGCTAACGACTGAGTCCTTGTCCATCCCACAGTCATCAAAATTTAGGCTCACAGATGGTCTGAAGAGTAAAGAAGGATTTGAGTGAAAAGGAAGAAAAGGGGGACACAGGGACTCTCCGAAAGGCCACAGGCCCCTGCTAGAGTGCTTCCTGCCTCACTGCTTGTATCCCAGGCGACGCACACGAAGAGGAGGGGCCAGACTCCTCCTCACTGCAAAATGGCGGGAACTTCTGTAGCTCCACGCCAGTGCTCATTCGTCCCAGGGAGCAGGTCTTTGTGGGGCCCCCCCTCCCTCACCTGGCTGTCTCGTTATTTCTGTAACATGGCTCTGTTTATGTCACACACACACAAAATAAAAACATAAAGGGACCTTTGGAAAAGATTGTATGATGTGTTTGAATTTTTATTTTTTTAAATCATAAGATGTTTTCTTACAGACAACTATAAAGAAACTTCAGCACCCACCAGCCTGCTTTATCAAAATAACATTGGTCTCTATTAACTGTTTTTTAAATTTATTTTTATTGAACCCAGATGCACAAAATCATATTAATCAGAGTTCTTGGTTCTTGACACAATATGATCCTCGGCTCTTTCATGGCTTTCAATTAGTTATAGATTAACTAATTTATTCATGTTGTCATTTTTTATTTTGAGTGAGTACTTCTGAATCCACCACGCAATCCAAAAACTTAACACATTAACAATAACTAGGCTTCACCCTATCTTGTGTTCCTGCCTACCCCATTGGGACAAACACTAGCCTGATTTTTGTGTTTGTCATTTTCTTGGTTTTTTAAAAAAATATTTTATTATATATATACCACATACAAAAAATATCATATATATGAGATGTATGTATGTGTGTGTGTGTGTATATATATATATAGTCATGTTGTTTTCAACCAATACATTATTTTACTTGTTTTGACCTTTATTAAAAGGGTATTATGTTACACGAAGTCTTCTAATGTGTTCCAGGGACTCAGGGACTCAATATTACATTACTAAAATTCAACTGCGTGTTATGTGTCTCTGGTGCACTCAATGCTGGCTTGTTCTGTTGTGAAGACTTGCCTCAATTTTGCATGATTTGGGGTTGTTTGCCATTCTTACTATTAGAAAAACTACTGGTGAACATGCTCATAGGTATCTTTTGGTGTGCTGTGCAAGAGATTGTTCTGGGTGTACTTCTCATAGTGGAGTTTCTGGGCCATAGGATATATGAATAACTACCTCTATAATAGACTGCCAAGACGTTTTCCAAAGCAGTCGTCCCAGTTTTCACTCCCACCAGTTGGTCCACACACTCTTTAACACATGGTTAGTCAGATCCCTTAATTTTTCCCAATAAAATAGGTGAAAAATGACATTTCATTCTGGCCTTGATTCTAATTTCCATGGTTACTAATGAGGTGGAATATTTCATCTTTTTTTGGCCTTCTATGTTTTCTCTTCTATAAAGCACTCACTCATATATTTTGCTATCTTTTTTATTGAATTGCTTGTTGCTTCAGGATCTTTTTACATAAAATAAAAATTGCACATAAAATTGAGGTCCTCATGTAGCTATTCTTGTCACATTTCCCTTTTCCTTCCTTGGCATAAATCACTATCAGTAATTTAATGTTTCTCTTTCTTAGGCACCTTTTGATCAATTTACCATACATTTGTGTATATATAATATATACATACTGATATTTTGCTATTTTTTAAACTAACGATCAATAGCATCCTATTGGTCAATGTTTGTAAAACTTACTTTTCTCTCAACATTATGTTTATGAGATTTATTCTGATTGTTGTGGCTCTCCTTTTGTCTTTTAAACTGGTATATAGTATTTCACTGTATAAATATACAAAAGTGTATGTATGCATATTCCTATTGATGGACTTTTAAGTTTTATCTATTTATTTTACTATCGTAAACATTCTGCAAGAACCTTATGTTTCCCCATATGCACATGTGCAAAAGTTTCTCCAGGAAACGTACCTACAAGTTAAATGGCTCAGTCATGGACGTTGCACATCCTCACATTTAATAAGCATTGCCAAAGTAATTGTACAAAATTCCACCACCAGGATATGACAGCTCCTATTTCTCCATATTTTTTCTAACATTTAAAGTTATTTAGTAGACTTGTTTTCCCCAATCTGATGTGACATAGTATATTACTATACTTTTAATGTGCATTTCTATCACTGTTAGTGAGTTTGAACATTTTTCAGATGTTTGGACTACTTTTCTATAAATCTCTTGTTCATTCCCTCCTTGTTTCAATGTTTTGAGGTTTATTTTTCCTATTGACATATATTATAAATAAATTGTCTACTTACAGTTTATGATTTATTGTATATTATTGTCATTTTTCTGTTTTGGGGGTAGATTTTGAAACATTTTCTCCTGCTCAGTACCATGCCTATTTCTCCTCCCCTCCTCCTTTCTTCCCTCTTTCCTTCCTCCCTCATTTGCTTGTTTCCTTCCTTCCTTCCTTCTTTCTTTCTTTCTTTTTTCTCTCTTTCTTTCTCTCTTCCTTTCTTTCTACAAAACTTGTGATCTTAGTGTAATTACATTTGTATTTTTTTCCTTTTCACATTTTTGTTTGTCTTTGTCTGAGATGCCCTCTCCTGAGCTGATACCATAAAGATATTCTCCCATCAATTTTTTTTCCCAAGCATCATACAGTTCCTCAGTCATCTTTAGGTCAACATTCCAGCCAGAATTGATCTGAGGGCATTAAAACAGAGAGCTGATCCTGTTGTATTTACTAAGCAGTGCATCTTTCCCCATCATTTTGTAAGGCTAGCTCGGCCATGGATCAGGTTTCCATGCATACATATGTCCATTTGTGACCCACTTCTCCGGCCCTGCACTGACATTATGCTACACAAAGTTCTCCAGCTTCCTAAGATGTCATGGCCAATAGGGCAAACACTTCCCTCATGATGTTCTTCAAAAAAAGTTGTTTTGGCAATTTGTGGCCCTTCACTGTTCAATGAGGTTTTTAGATTCAGGTTGTCAATTTCCACGAACTCTCTAGATTTCAACTCTAACTGTGGTGAATTGCATGGAAATTGCTTTTCCTAACATAATTTCTAGCCTGGTCTTGTTTTTTTCTACCCTATTTTCTCTCAATCTTAAATTTGTTTTAAATACTTTTCATATTTTACTATAAACTACTATTAATTCTTTTTGGTACTAGGCAGGATATAATTGAGCAAAATGGGTAAATAAGTGCTTCTGTATATTTCCTGTGGGTAAGCTAAGTACTCTGGAGATATAATGTTTTGGGTCGATTTAGAATCTTGCACATTCCTGAATATCAATCTCATTGTGCAGTAATATAAGCACTATATCAGTTTTAAAAAGTGTACAAGAAGGCAGAGTAAATCCATCCTAATCTCAACAGAAGAAAAAACTTGTTTAGGTTGAGATGGCAGGATAATTAACCCTCCCATCTCAAGGGGAATAAATTATTATTCCTGTACCTTTCTATAAAACATGAGCATAGGCCCAGGGTCTTTCAGCCTGCTAGTAGAATTATTTTATTTTCTCCATCTTTACCACTCAAACTTCGAGCTAAATTCATATGTGAAGCATCCTTGTGTGAACGTTGTTCAAAATAGCATCAATTTTCTTTGTATTAAATGAGCTTTACCTGCTTTGCAATACCAATGGCGGTCATTACCTCTAAGAGTTGTACTCAGCGCTAAGATAATGCCTCACTATCTGAAGATTTCACAGTGCCTTTCACCTCATCTTCACTCTACCTCTGAAAACCATGAGCGTAGGTCCCATTTTATAGATGAAGTTTGGGTACCAAAAATTGGAAGATGTTCTATTCCCCCTATTAAAACTCTATGCAGTTAAAAGGAAGCATAGTTTGGTAGTCACCTGTGTATAGAGTCCAACTGCATAATGCATACTGTGAGGGCTCAGGCTGATGCATGAAGGATGAGTTTGTGGATCAAACACTGGCGTGGTTGCCAAAGTCTGCTTTCTTTATGTGTCTTGGACCCAGCCAAGACCAGCATGCAGTGACTTTGGGATCACTAGGCTTCTCGACTCAGGCTCCATCCTATGAGTTGCTCATTTCCCAGCCTTTCCCAAAGACTGTGTTGGAAAAAAGAGGGATGTGATAGATAGTTATACATAAAAATGAATTCCTTGGCCATATAGGCTTGAAAATCTTAAAGTGTAAAAAAGCTTCTCAAGTGTAGAATTTGTGAACTCTGACTATGTCATTGTTAATTTCCAAAAGGACACAGAAAATACCACATCCTCAAATATTTTGATAATACATTCTTTTATTACACAGCAGAAGTCACAGAACTAGTGCAATACACAACTATCTGGGGACCATTGCTCAGTGGATTTCAAGCAAATATATACTTCGATACATTCAAATCCTGAATGATATGAAAGAGTCACTACTAAATGCTTGTTGAATGGTATAATGTTTAAGGAAACACTTGTACATTTTTTTAAACATTAAAATACCCAGATTAGAAACAGCATGTCTGTCCCACCTGACTGGGCACATTTGAGAAGGCTGGACCTTCTCCACGTTCTTGAATCCCACCTACCTCACAGAAAGGCAGGTGAGAGGCAGTCAGATTGTCACTCATCAAATGGCAAGAAACTTGAATCAGTGTGCGAAAAGAATGTTAGAGAATCTTCTCCCCATCATGATGCCTTAAGGCCATCTCCCACATCCTTGTCTCCATCATCTTAAATGTACTGGCAAAGTATAGATTCCCTTGGACTATTATAGCCAAACTCCTAGACCTTACTTCATGAACAGGTGCTCTGCCTGGGGGAAGACATGGGAGCGCGATGGCAGACATGCACTATACGACCACAGCTGCCTTCTCTGGTACTCTGAACTGATGTATACACATAAGGGTCCATCCTGTCACAGGACCATCACATTCTGCAGCCTACAATTTCTGCTGGAGTGGAGGATAGGATAGACAATAATGTTATAACCCAAAACCCCACACTCCTCTAGGGTGCCATTAACTATGTTTTTCCATGTCAGAATTATTCCTGAGAATCCTTGGCAAGTTCCAAGCCAAAATGGCCATCACAGGAACTTCAGAATTGCACAAGGCCCAAAGGTCATTCTGCCTAGGAGACTATCTGAGTTTAAATAGAGCCTCCTGGGAGACTGCAGGTAATTAGGCAATTTCTTAGCCACAGGGGTAATGAGGAATGAGCAGAGGCTTTGCAAACAACCAAATGCACTCTCTGGATCTACCTCTTACTAGCTGTGTGCAGGTTTTGGCAAGTCACTTTGAGTCCCTGAGATTCAGTTTATTCCATCTTAAAATACTCTGTATTAGTTGGGGTCCTCCAGAGACAGAATCAATAGGATGGATGGATGGATAGATAGATAGATAGATAGATAGATAGATAGATAGATAGATAGATAGATATGTAGATACATAGATACATAGATAGATACAGAGATACAGAGATAGAGGATTTATTAGGCAAATTGGCTCACTTGATTATGGAGGCTGAGAAGTCTCCATAATCCAGGATAGGCCACTCATAAGCTGGGGACCCTGGGATACTGCTAACAAGGCTCAGTCCAAGTCTGAAGGTTTCAGAACCCGGGAAGCCAATAGTGCATCTCTCAGTCCCCAGCCACAGGCCTGAGAACCATGGGACCAGTGGTATAAGTCTTAGAGTCCAAACGCCGAAGACCCTGAAGTTGTTGTCCAAGGACAGGAGCAAAAGAGTGTGTTCCAGCCTCAGCATATGGCTTCATTTTTTGTCTTTTCTCTGTTTTTGCTCTTTTTGGGCCTCCTGCAGATTGCATAGTACCAACCCACATTGGGGGTGGGCCTTCCCCAACTAGTCCACCCACACTTA
The DNA here is from genome assembly GCF_043159975.1 of Macaca nemestrina. Taxonomy (NCBI): domain Eukaryota; kingdom Metazoa; phylum Chordata; class Mammalia; order Primates; family Cercopithecidae; genus Macaca; species Macaca nemestrina. The sequence continues at coordinate 113,182,061 of NC_092128.1, forward strand.
TGCGCTAATCCTCTCTGGAAACACCCTCACAGACACATCCAAAAATAATGCTTTACCAGGTTCCTAGGTACTCCTTAATCCAGTCAAGATGACACCTAAAATTAACCACATACTCATTCATAGGGTCCTTGAGACTACTAAATGAGGTGATGTAGTCAAAGCATCCCGCACAAAGCCTAACAGAGTTGGGGCTCAATTTGTTACACCTACATAAAAAGTTCAGAACCTTTTTATCATGATTAAATCTTAATCAGATCTATTCTCTTATTAACTAAAAAGAAAATTTACCTTTTTCAGTAGGACTTCAACTAAGTTAAAAAGAAATAAGGATCGTATAAAGCATAACAAATATCACAATTGTCAGTGTGAACCAGAAGAACCTATTGAATCTTAGTTTCTGTCTTTGCCTCACATGAGAGATGCTAGTAAACAGCAAAAGACTTCAAAATCATGAGGAGAGGGAAGGAAGTGGCCACAAGACACTAAAAGCTTGGATTGTTTTGGCCAGATAATTCTTCATTGTCAAGCCACTGGTAGGTACATACATCCCTGTGATAGATGTCATCAAGTTCCACGCAGGCTGGAGGCTGGCAGGTCTGTCAGAAACCTGACTGGTGTCTGGAGAATTACTGAATGGTGGAGTTCACAGGAGATGGACTTCTGGCTGTGCCCTTTTAGCTTCTACTTTGCAATGAATGATGTTTCTGCTGGACAGGCCAAAAGTTGTTTATACTTCTTTTGAGCAGGTTGTAGTCCTTCTAGGAGCCAGATGGTTAATTACATGACTATGGTGCTCAGAGGTGCTATGATGAACCTGTTGTCACCTGGAAAGGAACTGTTTACATCAAGGCTACGTTCATTTCCCATTGCCATTATAACAAATTGCCATAAACTTAGTGGTTTAAAACAACATAAATGTATTATCTTACAGTTCCAGAGATAAGAAATCCAAAAGGAGTCTTATGGGGCAAAAACCAAGGTGCAGGAAGGGCTGGTTCCTTCTGGAAGCCCTAAGGGAAAATCTGTTCCTTGCCTCTTCCAAATTTTTTAGCTGCTAACATTCTTTGGTTTGCAGCTGCATCCCACCTATCTCTGCTTCTGTCTTCACATTGCTTTCTCCTCTACTTAGCCTGATCTTCCTCTGTTTTCATCTTGTAAAAACAGTTGTGTTTATATTGGGTTTACTGAGATAATCCAGAATAATCTCCTTATCTCCAAAGATTTAACCTAAACATATCTGCAAAGCCCCTTTGGCCACGTAAGGAAATATTCATTGTCTTCAGGGATTAGGGCCTAAATAACTTTGGGAACCTTTATTCTGCCTTGCCCAGACATAAGGAATGAATTTCTGTGGACTATATCTTCAGTGCCCGAGGACTGATCCGGTGCTGTGTGTCTCTGTTGGGGGTAATCAATAGACCTGTTGATGGACTCCATGTGGCACCAGGAAGTGGAACATTGGGGTCAAAAATAGACAGCTCTGGATAATGTTTTCCAAAACCAGGAATAGAATTGTGGAAGTAGGTGGTCCTGGTTATAGATAAAGGGATTGAGTTGTCTATGGACTCTGATCTGTGTAATGAACAGAGAAGTTAAATTTGGTGCAGGTGCAAGACCAGTGTTGAGGACAGATTGAGATTGTCTTAGTTATGGGAGAGGTCAGCTCCCCAAGAGTGCACATTGGAAATAGATGCATAAAATCTTCAGGAGTCCAGGGTTCATCATTGACTTATGGCTGAGTATTCATTCATTCATTCATTCATTTATTCAACAAATGCTTATCGAGTACCTGCTGTGTACCAGGCCTTGGAACAGGTCAATGTACAAACAGATGAATATCTCTACCCTCCCGTGGGTCACGGAGAAATCAGAACTGGAAGGTGCCATGTCTGATGTAGGGCTGGGAGCACTTCCATGACCCAGGTTAAGGAACTTGGAATGTGGGTAGTATTGAGGCACTGCCACAGTCCTTGGGTACCAGTATCTCCTCCTGGGAGATGGAGTCCTCTGTTCTGGACAGCCAGCTCTCCATGCTGTCTGCCACTGGATGGATCTGAGCCAGGATCTGTTGTGAGTTACCATGTGTCAGCTGCTCCCCACGGATCATTGCCATTAGCTGTTATACAGTCTGAAAGGCTGAAAGCATCTCAGTCCAGAGGGTTTCTTAGAGCTCTGAGGTCCTCTTTGGTATTCTGACTCATGTTATGAATCTTCTGCCTAGGGGCCTGGGATGTCAGGCAATTGATGGTGTCAGAGTAAAACCATTTGAAGGACATGGCCCACCTCACCTGGCAGTAGCTGAATTCAAGGATTAGTAATTAAATCATGTTGTCACAACATACTGGATCATTTAAGGTAGTGCCTCTAAGCCATCAAGAACGTCCAGCTCCTACATATCCCATTATGTCTTCCTAATAAAACTGGGTTCTTTTTCCAACAGCCTAGGGAGCAATCTGTTCCAGGAGTAAGAATGGGCAGTCTGCCATGTATGGCCATGCAAGGTTATGCCCCACGGGGATTCCAGGGACACTTTTTGCATCATAGATCTTGGAAAGTGTCCCACACAGGTGGGCAATGCATAACCATACATGGAAGTCTTGAGAGAAAGAGATTCAAAGCACACCTCCTGGCTGAAATATGCTTCTGAGCACTAAGATGTCAGAGGACTTGGATCCTGGATCTAGGTCATCATATAGTTCCCAACTGAGGCCCAAGTGAACCCAGTCAGGCACTGGGACTTGGCCCAGAGATGCTCTGGAATATGTCACGGTGTGGCACTGGAGGGGGACATCTTCTAGGGGCAAGGTGATGCCTGGGGTAGGGCCCAGTTCCCAGCTGGGTACCTCTCCATGGACTCAGGGGTTGTTTGTAAAACAAAGAGAGATCCAGTTTCTGAAGGCTGGTAGGGATCCTCATGTTGAGAGAATGAGCACAGGCAAGAACTGAGTGGTGAGACAAGGTCCAAAAAACCAAGGTGGAGATTCCAATGAGTCCCCAAAGACAGACATCAAAGCTGGTGCCATGAAGTCAAGAATCTGAAAGCCAAGTACATGAGAACAAGAGCCATGAGATGTGCTGAGACACCCCTCAGCTTTCCAACTGGAACACAGTTTGAAAACATCAATTTTGACTATCAGCACCATTTTCCATATGGGGAAGTTAGGGCCAGAATGTCAAGATAGTTGCTAAGTAATGGCAGGGCCAGACCACATCTCAGGTTCCTGAAACCTCCCAGTAGACCACTTCCTTCTCTTGATTTCATGAAACAGTCAGAGTAATGGTACACTCCCTGGAGAAATGGGCCTGCAGTCCTGAAACCAGCTCCTTCAGAGAAAGCAGATTGTGTCCATCAAGTCCCTCAATTCTCCTCCAAAGTTACTTTGGGATCTTTCATATCTCCCAGTCATTGTCTGACAGGCTGTCCAAGCCTATGGTGCATATCTGATTAATCTAAAGATATTTCAGCCTATAACCCAAATAGTTTTTTTCCTTAAGATTTTTATCGCTCTCCGGTAAACCTTATCATTTGCTAAGCTTGCAAAGTTCTCTTACTTTCCCAACAGTGAGCAGATAATTGAAGGACAGGCACCAATTTTACTGCAGACTTCTATGCACTTGCCTGGATCACATGAGGCTTGTGGTCTGGGGTTATGGATGGGAAATTGAAAGACAGTTAGTGGGACTAAGGACAAAATATGGCTCAGAAATGTTCGTGGGGAAAATAAGGGACAAGGAGAAATTCAGACTCATAATGTTTTCTAAGTCGCATGGGTGCATTTTATGGTCCTGAACTTCATGAGCTTATTAACAGAAAATCCAAGATAAGTGATGGCTCCCTAGAGCTGTAATGAGAACAAACTGATTTTTATTTGCACAAACATTCCTCAGATGGAGAAATGATGTGGGCATTTTTACTATAAAGTTTTTAGCACATTGGTTTTTGGCAGCAACTTCAAAAAGGTAGTTCTGACTATTTTTTTCCATGTTTCCATTCAACATCTTAGTTCCTGAGCTCTGAGAATCTCTAGTCCCTAATCAAACTCAGAGGCTTTTTGGGCTTATAAGTCCCAATAGAGCTTCCTGTTGGTTGAGGCAAGGGAGAGACAGAGGAATGGTTTTGAGTGGCTACGAAGGCATGGCTGAAAGGAACACAGCAGATCTCCATCTGAGAACCACCATTCAGGGAAGGTGCTTCAGAGGGCTCCTGAAAGAGTCTTCATGACTTTCCAGACATTAGCCCCAAAGCCAGGATCTGCAGTCCCCAGTTTGTCAAAGCACCTGCCACTCTACCTGCACTTCATCCTCAGGAGTCCCTCTCCTTATTGAGATAGATCCTTCCCTCTGTGTCCAGCAATTCTTGTTTATGTTGAATATCAACTGCCCCTTCCCCACTGCCATGGTAATCAAGACATGAAACCAGGTCTTCTTCTCTGGTGCATGGTCTAAGGCTTGCCAGGGGCACCAATGGCTGGGATGATAACCATTCTAAACCCCATCCTCACTTCCATGGGCTCAGCCACCTACTGTGTGGACCCAGCCTTCACCTGGAACAATCCTACCTCTGAAAAGGTAAACTCTGATCTCCAGCTCTCAAACCCATAGCCTCCTCTTCCATGATGCTTCCTGTGACCAGCAGCCTCCTGGCCGCACTTTCTTACCTGCTCAGTCCTCACACCAGGGATAGCCCCTAAATACTCTCAGCAGCTCCTGAGTCAGCATCTTCACTCCCTTAACTTTCCCATTTGATATGGTTTGGCTTTGTGTCCCCACTCAAATGTCACCTTGAAATGTAATCCCCACGTGTCAAGGGTGGGACCAGGTGGAGGTAATTGAACCATGGGGGCAGTTCCCCCATGCTGTTCTCATGATAAGTGAGTCCCATGAGATCTGGTGGTTTTATAAGCATAGGGCATTTTTCCTGCTTGCACTCACTTTTATCCTGCTGCTCTGTGAAGAAGGTGCCTGTTTCTCCTTTGCTTTTCACCATGATTGTAAGTTTCCTGAGGCCTCTCCAGCCATATAGAACTATGAGTTGATTAAAACTCTTTCCTTTATCAATTATCTAGTCTCTGGTACCTCTTCATCACAGCATGAGAACTGACTAATACACCCTTCCCTTGACCCTCTGAACCTTGCCCAGAATATTTCCATAACCCACTTTCCCTTCTAACAGAGCTGCTGAGGGGCTGGAAACCACCCCATTCATGCTTTCCAGTTTTTGCTGAACCCTGAGGCTCGTCGCTGGTTTTCTTTTACTTGTCTTTATGTTTTCTTTCCTTTTCTGCCTTCCCTTCAGTGACTGCTATCCCAAGCCTTGCGACTCCCCTTGGCCTCCTCTCAGAACATCAGCTTCCATCTCACCTTACCAGGATGGTTAGGGTTATCAGGAAATGATGATCCTAAATTTCTGTCTACAAACCCACTTACTAATATTGTAATGTTCTGCAAAATATATAATAGGTATCTCTTTTCCTCCTCCTCCTCCATTATTAGCCTTTTATATTTGTTCTTAGACCCATTTAATCCCATTTTGTGAAGGATCTTTTTATGATTATACTCTCTTTCCTATACCTTCAACCTCTTCCTAGCTGCTAGTAATATCCCCACATCCTACAGTTATCTCCTGTCTACCACAAAATCAAAGCTGAAATGCATTTTTGCATCTCCTCACCTAAGAAATATTTACTGGGAGCCTACTAGGTGCCAGCTGCTAGAACAGGCATGAGAAAACATATTGGCATGATCCCTGTCTTCATGAAACTTTGGGTCTAGTGAAGGAGAAAGACAATGCATAGTGAATACAAAAGAAGAATATCACTGGAAATACTTGAAAACTGCAAAAGAGAAGCACATACTGTCATGTAAGCTTATGTCAGGGGTTATCTCCTTGGTCTGGGGTTAGGTAGGATTTTCTGTGAGAGCATATACCTGAGCGGACAAGGATCAGTATGGGTACCAGCCCACCTACTCAATAGCTGGTCTCTTCTTAATCTTGAGCTCCGATATGGTTTGGTTATGTCCCCAAATCTCATCTTGAATTCCCACGTGTTGTGGGAGGGACCAAGTGGGAACTAATTGAACCATGGGGGTGGGTCTTTCCCATGCTGTTCTCATGATGGTGAATAAGTCTCATGAGATCTGATAGTTTTGAAAAACAGGAGCTTCTCTACACAAGTTCCCTCTTTGCTTGCTGCCATCCATGTAATACGTGACTTGTTCCTCCTTGCCTTCATCATGATTGTGAGGCTTCCCCAGCCACATGGAACTGTAAATCCAATTAAACCTCTTTCTTTTGTAAATTGTCCAGTCTTGGGTATGTCTTTATCAGCAGCATGAAAACGGTCTAACACACTGCCTCTTGCCTGTACCTACCCATACATTTCTTCTCTTTGGGGCCTCTTTTCAGAGTAGTCTATAGTTCCACATCCTTGGTTTCCTTGCTTTCTTCAACCCACTGTCCTGTGGCTTCTGTTTCTGCTCTGCCTCCGGATCTGCTGTCACCAGTGTCTTCAATGACCTTCCCATTACCCATGGAGAATATCCGTATGCCTACAGGTCTGTGGGGCAACTTCAATTCTTGCCTCCTCAGAAGAAAGAATTCGTCTGAGGAGCATAAGGTAGAAGGAGAGACCATGGCACATTTTAGAGAAGGAGTGAAAGTTTATTAAAAAAAAAAAAAAAAAACTTAGAGGCCAGGCGCACTGGCACACACCTGTAATCCTAGCACTTTGGGAGGCTGAGGCAGGCAGATTGCCTGAGCTCGGGAGTTTGAGACCAGCCTGGGCAACATGGTGAAACCTCATCTCTACTAAAAATACAAAAATTAGCCAGGCATGGGGGTGCACACCTGTAGTACCAGCTTCTCAGGAGGCTGAGGCAGGAGAATTGCTTGAACCCAGGAGGCGAAGGTTGCAGTGAGCCAAGATCATGCCACCACACTTCAACCTGGGAGACAGAGAGAGATTCCATCTCAAAAAAAGAAAGAAAGAAAGAAAGAAAAGCTTTAGAGCAATGAAAGAAAGAAAAATAGACTTGGAAGAGGGCCAATCCAGTGACTTGAAAGACAAGTGTGCATTTTGACTTCTTGACTTGGGGTTTTATGTGTTGGCATACTTCCGGAGTCTTGCGTTACTTCTTCCAACTCCTGAGATCTTATCAGGAAGCTGCTGATCACCAGTTTCAGGTGTTTTCTATCTATTAGGAGACTGCCTTTCCCTGGAGCCAGCTGTGACCAATTATTACTTTAGAGAGACAGTTAACAACCACCTGACCATCACCTGATGGTCACCCAACACTCCTGGTGGGGGTGGTGAGGCAGTGGGGAACCCTCTCCTGCCCTGTTCATGCCTGACTAGCTACCTACTATAGCATTGTGGTTCCAAACACAAAGGACACTTTCCAGGCTGTGTTAAAATAGAAATTCATAATTAGTGCCCCCAAAAGAGACTTGTGTATATTACCTTCAGTAACATATAGTTAAGGTGTATAGCCATTACATCTTTTAGTCTCATGAAATTAGGAATGGAAAATAGGACATAACCACAAGCATAAGAGTTTTTAGATCAAAAAAGAATAATTTGTCAAATATTAAATACGTAATTTGAAAATCTCAGTGGAATAGACTAATATCTAGGAAAAGACTGACTCAGAAAGAAACAAAAACTGTAATAAAAAATGAAATCATGAAAGCATTGTCTTTAGTGGTTTTGCAAGAGATTTTCCTTTTTTATAATTGTCAAGGGAGATATATTTCCTGTGCTATTGGCTCCAAAGCCCAGGTCAGTGCTGTCCAATAGCAGAACCACTAGCTTCCTGTGGGTACTAAGGAGTCAAAATACAGCTCATCTGAATCAGGATGCTTTGTGTGTGGAAGTACATGCTGATTACAAAGGCCTAGGAAGAAAATAAAAAGAAAGTAAAGCATCTCATTAATAATTTTTATATGGATTACATACTGAAATGATAATATTTTTCTTTGGGAACTTTAAGTATATTATTCAAATTAATTTTACCTGTTCCTTCTTACTTTTTAACGTGGCTATTAGAGAACTTACAATTACATATGTGGCTTGCTTTTCGGACAGTGCTGGTCTAGGAAAAGAAGGGACATGAGACAAATTATTGTCAACAACTAGCAGAAAAGTAAGAGCAATCTTGGAAACAGTATCAGGGGCACCTAACATGGACTGTGGTTTTACTATGTACCAGCACTGTGCTAAACATGTTAATAAGCTGTCTCATCTGTGGCCTCAGTATAACCCCTCAGGGCAGGTGCCCCCTGCAGTTTTCAACAGCGTGACTGTGACCTTGCCCAAGTCACACAGCCAGGGCAGGAAGGAGCTGACCCTGCAGCCAGGCTTGCCAGACCTCGGAGCACTTGCTGCCAACCACCTTGACACCTTCCTTCCCTCCATCCACCAGAAAGGGCTTAGGAAGGAACATATGTATAGTATGGCTCTCTTTACAACATGAGACTTAATTTTTTACGGTGTCTCTGCTGCCGAACTTCAAGCCGGTTTTTATTGTGTTCTGGAGTCCACCCTGGCATGACAAGCAAGGGGCTGGGTTCGGTCTTGCTAAATGGACCTAGGAGCCCATGATGTATGTTTGGAAGGCAGAAGAGAGGTGCAGAAATCCCCCAGGGCCAGGCTGACCACAATCAGCTGCTGGTGGTTTGGCCATTTGGATTCTATTTGCATTCCTTCTGTACTCCTCGACAGGAACAGGCCTTTTCAAATGGGCTTAGCTCTCCAAATCCACTCAAAATGTCACAAAATTAAATGAATGGTTTCTTAGACACCATGGGGAGTAGAAACCCAATAGCAAAACACTAATGGTTTCCTTTGCAGGAAGCCCCTTTGAGGATAAAAGAATTCATCTGAGAGTCAGATCCCTTCCTGGCTGGTGCATCCGTCCGCCACATGACAAGCAGTGGGGAAGTCAATAGCACCCTCGCCCGGCTCCACCTGTGATCCTGGAGAACAAGAGAGAAGCCGGCCGGAGGGAAGAAAATCCTGATCTTGTGATTTCAATTACAGGGAGGTGAAAAATTATTTGATATCTGAGCTTGCTAAAGGCGCCCATTCCTTCTGCTCCAAAGATCTTTCCTGCTAAACTGAACAAAAGAGGAGAAAGAAGTGAAGATGCATATTGAGGGGAAGGGGTAGTGGAAAAGAAAGCCGGCACAGCAGGGGGAGAGTGGATGACAATGCAGACACAAGAAAGAACTTCTTTGGATTCTTCCTAAGTGGAATCGACGCAGCGCTGGCTCTTTCATTAGACTTCTCTCATCCTTTCCCCTGCTCTCGATCTCTCATGCCAAGAATCGCATTTAGATTTTTGAATCTACATTGATAGCACATTTGGCTGTTACTCTCCAATGATAATGTCACTTCGGTCCCCGTGTCTGGGTAGAGAGAGCAAGTATGATGGCAGTCCCCGCCAGGGCCCCAACCCAGCCCCAGCCAGGCATCCTCTGTGATTCTCCTGGGAGCAAAATCCTGATGAGGCTTTTGACATAGTTCTCCTTCTCAAGTAAATAAGAGAGAGGACTATATGAATGGCAGCCCTGGCTGACTGGAGACATCTCACTAGGTGAAGGCAGTAGATCATGTGACCGTGGAGTCCCAGCGACCAGCATTCAAACCTGCCTTGACTTCTGGATGTGCGATGTTGGGCAACTTCCTAAGCTCTTGGAGCCACAGTCTCCTCATCTGGAAAGGGGAGGAGAGTAAAGTTTACCCAATAGAGTCATGTGAGGCTCAAAGAAAATATATACACATTACTTAGCTCACATGAGTACTCTGTGTCTCTAGAAGTCAGCTCCCCTCTGTATACAGAAAGAATCCTCATAAATTAGGCTTTTGGAAGAATAAAATCCTCTGTTGTATACAAGATCAATATATAGTATCCAATAATGGTGAAATAAATTTGCCTCCGTGCTCTGTTTCTAGTTTAGCACCATGAGCATTTTGCCTAACCTTGTCTTTAGACTCTAAGTACGTGCAATTAAAATGTTGCCTCTGTGTAGCGATCAAGGAGGATACCCTCTGGTTGTGTGGTGGCTGGGAAAAAAAATCATCTCATTTTTACATTTCTGCTGTCCACTGTACTTACCACAAACATGTCACAGTGCAAAGCTGCGTAACTATAATATAAACATTACATAACTGGAAATGATAATATTTAATGTAGGAACATATGAGGGAGACTTAGCCGTGTAAAAATTCTGGCATGTTGGTTTTAAAAATTAAGTCACACTACCTTCGAGTCACACATTATAAATTTTGTCTCTTCATCTAGACTGCAAATTTGCCAAAGGCAAGAACCCTTTCCAACATCTGTGCATTTCCTTCGGCATCTGCCACTTTGCTTGGCAAAGGGGCTGCCTAATTAACATTCGTTACTTGGCTGATTGATTGATTAATTAAAAAACAACGACGCTTTGTCTGGAGGCTACAGAGGCTGAAATAAAAGAAGCATGGTTCTCCTTATTTCCTGGAGACCACACCCTCAGCCTAAGACTTTGAGCGCCATCTTTGTGTCACAGTCCTACAAGCACAACAGCACTGGGAGCTGGAAACTGGAAACCAGCCACCACTCTGAACCTCTTTTAAGTGCAGCCTCAACTACATGCACTACTACTCCATCAGTGGGCATGACCTCCTTGTGTTGGGAATCTGCTGAACGAAGCTCAAACCCACATGCAGCACATGTGAGCTGACCAATAGATCAGTCCTGGCCACAGCCTAATGGGCAGGTCCAGTGTAGTCAGTGGGGCCTGTTGTCGGAGACTTACAGAAACATCAACAATGTTCCCCAATCTAGAAAGCTATGCTAAGGAAGGAGCTGAGGCTGACTTCAGCTTCAGGAACATGGGTTTGGTTGTAGGGCACTCCTGACAATGTGTTGAAAAAGCTATTGTGCTGAGCAGCCTGGGCCACATGCAATGAACACAGCCCACACCACACAGGGCTGTAAGGGGCCAGCAGCAGCCCATTCCTCAGTGCCTAACCCTCCCAGGTTCCCAGCTCTGAGTGGGCCCAAAATGAGCTCAGTCCTGTTCTGTTACGGAAGCAAGGCTCTCTGAAGACTACAGTGTGTGGAGGTCAGGGGAAGGAGAGCTCAGAGGACTTACAGAGGCTGCCAGTGCCCCCTTACCTGACTTCCCATTGCTAGTATCTGCCTGTTAGTACCTAAGTACTTCCTCCACCTGCCAGAGCTCACTTTGCCTGCCCAAAAACCAGGCTGCAAGTGCTAGAGGGGTGACCTCCCCCTATCCAGCAGCTCTCCAGCAATGAGGGAGAGGAGGTGAGGTGGTGTTGCTCTCCCCACCAGGTGGGCTAATTCTGAATCACATGATCTACTCTGGCTCCTAGACTTTTCCAGTGGGATCATGCAACAATGTTTCCTGGGGTCACCTCCCAAACAAGCAACTTACACTCAGATCCTTGCTGCAGACTTGCTTAATGCAGGTCTGTTTCTTGTAGCTCAGTGCAGATTCTTGAAATTTTGACAGTTGATAAATGCTGCAAGGAATGACCACATGGAAATGGTGAAGGTCCTGGTTGTTTCGCAGCCTCTACGATGCCCATGTAGGATGTTCGAATGGCCCCGGCCAGGCAGGGCTGGGTCATGCAAGCAAGAAGCTCCCAGCCTTCCTTCCCTCTCCACGGCAGCAGGCACAAGGACACATCACATTACCTTGTGAAAGACACCTGGCTGTGGAAGTTCTCCAGAAGCCAGAACAGCTCGTTCCTGCTCATTATTATACTGTTTCTTACCAAGTCAAGGAGAACCTCATGGAATGCTTATCCCTGGCAGGGATGTACAGACAAGAATCACAACCAGTAGGGCAGCCACGAGAAAAATCCTGGCCACGGCTGCCTCCAAATTGGCACAGAGAGCAGCACAGAGATCTGTCCACGGATCAAGACAGCCATGCAGCTGGAAAAGCCATGCCAGCCCGGCCAGGCTGCAGCGAGGGGAGGTTCTCAGAGCACAGGAACGACACAGAGCAGCAGGTCCGTGGATCTTAGGTGCGTAAGCTTGGGTGACAGAGTGTCTAAGTGTCTTTGTTTTCAAGCAGCTGTCACCAGGCTGGCACTGAGAGAGCTGCCCGGTGGTGCAGAGAGACCGGAGGCCTCAGTGCTGGCAGTAAGGCCAGGGACCAACAAATCCCATCAGAGGTAACTCCAGGCTTCAGAGGTGACCCAGAATGGGATGAGCCTTTCAGGGAATATTTTTCATGTTCAAGCGTTACTTTTTGGTGCTCATTTTACATGACTTTTCAATAGGCCTAGTTGTTCATCCCCTCCTTTTAAAAATTGACTACTTTTTTCTTTTTCAGACAGTGTCTTGCTCTTTTATCCAGGCTGAAGGGTATTGCTCACTGAAGCCTCGACCTCCTGGGCTCAAGCAATCCTCCTACCTTGCCCTCCCAAGCAGGTGGGACTCCAGACATGCGCCATCATGTCCAACTGATTTTTTAAATAATTTCTTTGGAGAGACAGGGTCTCACTATGCTGTCCAGGCTGGTCTCAAACTCTTGGCCTCACACAATCCTCTTGCCACAGCCTCCCAAAGTGCTGGGATTACAGCTGTGAGCCACTGCACCCAGCCTAAAAAGCTGACTACTTTTAAAATTTCCTCTCTTTTCACCTTCCTGGCCAGACTTTATCAGTCAACATTTTGTGTGTTTTGTGAGAGGTGTGGGAGTTATATCTACCTGAACTTCTTAAATGTATCAGGACTTTTCTTCATGAAGAGAATCTGTGATTGTCATATGAGACAGCTGTTTATATATTTATGGGCCTCCATCATGAAACATACCAGTTTGAATTCCATAGTGTGTTCTAATCAAATAACTTATATATTCTTTTTCATAAAGTCATGATTTAAATAATTCTTCGAGACATTTTTATATATCAATACCTCCATTGAGTGGTGTCTACCTGACTGTTGGGTTCAAGATTCTGTTGAATGGGAATCTTAATTCAATGAGGCTAGCCAGACCAGGTCCTCAACACCCTAGAGAAGGGTGTCCCTATGGCATGTGGTATTTCTGATGCAAAACTTCTTTTCCCCAGTGAAGATTTCATTTTGTCATTTTGCTTATGCAGAATTAGAACTCTTCATACCCATTGGGGGTAAAATACAAAATGATATAGACGTTAGTACGGGTGTCTAAAAAACAGCAACTAGGATGGAGAGTTTTCTAGAACAGTTGGCAAAGGCTGTCACGATGGAAGAGAGGAGAAAGGGCAGGAACTGCGCCAGGAGACCCGCCTGTGGATGAGTCTCCAGGTCACACTGAGGGAAAGAGTTTGAAAGGGGAGGCCAATCAGTGGATGTCCCCAGGAGCTCCTTTATCACTTTTTCTATCTCATTGGCTCTTACAACGAATGACTACTCCTTTCTGAACCTATGACACTGGATATCCATCTATCTTCCAGTGCAAAGGTTTAAACTGGAGTTGTGTCTGTTTAAAACTCACACTGACAAGCCTTAATTCATTTATTAAAGTACAGCTGAAAGAGAAGTTCTCTGTTACCTCAAAGATATTAAGTCCCTGGGTTTATTTCAGTGTAGCTTCAACAGATGTATGACAGGTCAGTGCCTATGACTGAGAGATGTGTCGGAGGCTCCTTTATCGTCATTCATTTCATTGTTTTAGAACCCAAATCAGGAGTGTGAGAGGCTGTGCCTGATTTCTCTTTCCATTACCCAAAAAGAACTCAGGACACATTTTTAGGAGGATGTTGGGAGATGTGATTCAAGCTCGTCTCCTGAGACGGTGATTTTGTTCTTTGACTGCTTCTGCGGGGAAGGCGGAATGTATGACATTCCAGCCGACTGCATTAAAATCGTCCGTGAGCAGACAAGTTGGGTAAGCCTGAGAACCCACATGGGCTTGCAGTCTTATTTTTCTTTTGCTTAAACTCTGAAAAATAAATAAATTACACATTAATTTAAAAATCAGTTGATTCCTAAAAAGGTAATAAACTGCATAATTTTGAAAGAGGTAGCATGATATTCCCACTGCTTAATTAGCTAAAGAAGGATGCAAGTTCCCCTCTCAAATTACTTTAGTCCAAAAAGTTCCTGAGATCTGCAACTTCTGGCAAAGCTCAGAGTAACATTCTGAATTTTTTATCCATAAACATTTGGAATGGACTCATCCAATTCCCAATAGCTTATGGCAGACCAATTAGAACTGCCAATTCTGTGTACACGTGTAATTTAAAATCTGACTTTATAACTAATATTGACAGCTTTTACCTGGGTCTAGGTGACATATAATTTTTCTTTCTATACGAAGTGCATAAATTAAATTAGACATATATTTTCCAGTGTCCACATCTGTACACAGTCTTGCAAACACTTTGGGGAAGACATAATCATTAACTGTGTGCCTCAAAACCTCCATTGTAAAATACCTTGAGAATTTCTGGTGAATCCCCCTTCTGTCTGTGAAAGATATGTGGGTAATTACTCAAACTGAGGTTAGTATTAATTTATTACCCTATCCAACGAGTGACTCCATAGTTTTAATTTAGATCACAATGATAAAAAAAAAAAAACTCCAAAGAAATTGTAGCGACTTAAAAATATATTTTATTGAAAAACTAAAGTGAAAATCTGTCTCCTGTAAACGGAAATTACTCAAGGAACAAATGTTATAGACCAAATTTTAATCTGCATTTAGAAATGAGGTGATGAAAAGAAGGCAGAAAGTGACCTTATTACCTGTTGAAAATCAAGAAAAGGTCATTGATATCATCAACATTAGGAAAATGGGATTGAAATATTCAAGTCATGATTCCAAGGTATGAGATTCTCCAAGCAGAAAAAGAGTACTACACATCTCTAAAAAAAAAAAAAAAAGTTACTCCAAAGAGCAGTTGTATATAATATAGATAAGAAAAAAAATGCGCTGTAAAAAAATTGTATTAACTACATCAAGAAATCACTCATAATCTAAGGTTTGTAGACAATATGATATAAAGATGAGTTGATGTCAGAGAAAATATTCAAATATCCATTGACTGTTTTTTGACTGAGATGCTATAATGTTGCAGTTATATTCTTTCATAGTTGTAGTTTCAAGTTGAAACAATGCCCAGTATTTCAAAGATTTTCTTGTTTTCTATGATAATCCTGACTAAATTTCCACGTCTTGGAGCATTCTCCCAAACTGTTCACTGACTCTCACTCAATCCACAATGGATTAAAAACTCAGCTCACATAAAACAAACAACTTGGAAAACTGGCGGGCTTGTCAGCAAACCAACATGTTAAATGTTTGAGTTTTAAAAAATAGAAAAACGGAAAATTCTTCTATGATACTTCCACAATGGGAGCAGACGGCAGGGCAGTCATCTGGCCCTAGCTCTGTGGCAGGGAACTACCCTTGCGGATAGGTCCTTGAGTTTTATTTACCAAGATGGGCATCACCAGGATTTGCAGGCACATTCCATCATGCCAAATTTCCAAAGAGTACCTTTTACACACGCACATACACACACACACACACACACACTATTTTAAATATCAAATTGATCCTTAGCCTGAAATCCCTCTCTATTCTCCTACCTTTGTGACCAGACAGACCCAGGTAAGACTAAGGGATTCTTTTGCCTGAACTAAAAATAATTGGAGCATTCTGCTTAGGCTTTCCCCCTTGGCTTGTCATCTGATTACGGCCTTCAAGGTTGGTCAATAAAAGGCATGAAGAGATAAACCCAAGGAAAAATATTTCTTCCTATAGTCTGGAACAGAGCTGGCGTGTGTCTTCTGCTCCTGTTTTCCTTGAGCCCATTTCCAAATGACCTTCTAAAGTTGAAGGAGAAAGGACCAGATACAGACATACCTCTTTTAGAAGAGAGAAAAATCAGCCTTCTCGTCATAACAGTCCCATGAGAAGGGAAATGCAGAATCAATCCGAAGGGAAAATGTGATCCAAAGACTCACCAGAACATGATTTTCAAGCTGGGCTTCTGGAGGTCTGTAGATAAGTTATCAGATGTCTGGAAGTTTTCTACAAGAATTGTGCCCTTAGTTTTATTTTTATGTCAACTATAATCTAAAATAAACTAATATAAACATAATCTAGATTTCCTTGCGGATAATTTTATAACTAAGTATGCCACACTATTTTATCCCTGCATTTCTGCTTATAGGTACAAAGCTATTAGCTCAAAGTTATTGCTTAAGTGATGTCATTTCAAAAACAATGCAATTGTTCTCAAACGATGTTTTACTGAATCTCACAAGACCAAGGTGTCCTAGCCTCTTCAGTGTAAGAAACACCACTATAGTGTATGAACCCTAGTCTGGTTCTATTTACAGTCTCACTGTTCCTACTCTAGAAAGACTATTCCTCTGGCATCGTGACCTGATTGTGACCTTGGGGCCCAGGTTGTCCTTGATTAATACTACAGGCCCTCTTTCTTGATAGCGTTGAACAAAAATGAGAGTGAGGTGGGGAGGGGAATGAAGAAAGTGAGGGGTTCCTACTAGAGTTTAGAATGTCTAACCATATTGTTTAATGACTTAACTCAAGGTCTGAAATAAACAAATGTTATTTGAGAGTACATTCGGACTGCTCCATTTGAATCTAATGGCACCTTGAAACTGATTCACAGCACTAGGTTTTCTACCATATATAAACAAAACATTATTTTCGTCCTGACCATCTTATTAAAAGCAAAGAAACAAAAATAATGCATCATCTTATTAACTGGCCAGTAGTGCTCAGCAAAGCAGAGGCAATATAAACTTTGCTTCTCACACCCCTTACTACTCAGCAAATTAAGTGTACAAGTGCAGACATCTCCATAATAAATGTAATGACATGTGAATTTACTTTTTTACTTCATCAAAATATCCACATCAAAATATGCACCTAATAATAAAGAAGTGAAAACAAAACTAATCTATCAGTTTATCAACTATAGAAAAATGACTTCAATGTACTACAGAAGTCTTCCATTTAAAAAAAAAATCCAATAGTATGCAAACATATGCATAAATGAGCTTCTACATAATTGACACTCAAGGTATAGTCCAAGGACCAACATCTGCAACATCTGGAACTTGTTAACAATGCAAATTCTCAGACCCCACCCAAAAACTACTGAATCACTAGCAAGTTCCCCAAGCTAAAGTATGAGAAGCAGTCAGTGTTCTGCATGGATGACAGTTGATGCATATTAGCATGTTGAAAGAATATACACATAGATATATAGAGAGATATACAATGCAAGTAGAGAAGTAATTCACATAGTCATAACTCAGAATTTTAACTCAGTGCATCAAGTGATGTGTAAAAGTTCTTAATCCCTCTTTGCTATGTCCCCTCTACTCCCTGTTTGGCTATGGTAGAGCATATTACAATGGCTTTATTTCCCCCATTTTGGTTATTTTAGAAGTTAGATTGAATGCTGAGATAAAAGAGTTCCTACATTTCTAAAGAATGCCCAGCAGGGTGCATGACACATGATTAGATTTTTAATGACTGAATTGTGTGAATTAAAATCTATCTCTATAAATAGAAATGGCAAACCTACTAAGTAATAAGCCATTTTGGAAAAGTTAAATCCATGCAATGGTGGTTCTAAGTGAAATCTTGTAAACTGTCATCTTCTCAGAATCTACTAGTATCTGAACTTAAAAATATAAATAGGTAGAAATTTTCAAGACTGGGCATACTGGCTCACGCCAGTAATCCCAGCATATTGGGAGGCCAAAGCAAGTGGATATCTTGAGCCCAGGAGTTTGAGACCAGCATAGGCAACCTGGTGAAACCCCACCTCTACAAAAAGTATGAAAAATTAGCCAGGCATGGTGATACACACCTGTAGTTCCAGCTGCCCAGGAGACTGAGGTGGGAGGACCACCTGAGCCTGAAGAGTTCGAGGCTGCAGTGAGCTGCGATTGCACCACTGCACTCCAGCCTGGGTCACAGAGTGAGATCTTGTCTCAAAAAAAAAGAAAAATAAATATAAAAAAGAAAGAAAGAAAGAAGAAAGAGAGAGAAAGAAAGGAAGAAAAGAAAGAAAGAAAGAAAGAAAGAAAGAAAGAAAGAAAGAAAGAAAGAAAGAAAGAAAGAAAGAAAGAAAGAAAAGAAAAGAAAAGAAAAGAAAAGAAAAGAAAAGAAAAGAAAAGAAAAGAAAAAAGAAAAGAAAAGAAAAAAGAAAATTTTCAAAATGAATGTATCAAACTCTCCAAGCTTTTTTCCCTCTGCTGCCTGTGTATTACCAAAAACATCTCTAGTTTTTCTTTTTTCCCCCAATACCATTAATTGGTCCAAATTAGCTTGCAATTCAAATTTGAATTTTGACAATCTTGCCCAGGTGAATGGCTTGTTTGCCAAGTCTCATCAAATCCAATCTGCTGGAGAAAGAAAAGACAGAAAATAATTCATATTGTACATCATGCACCAACATCAGATAATCCTTTGTCATTAAGTCTTTTCACTCTGTAGTTACCTTTCTAAATACACAAAATTGTTAATGTTCTATGATATTGCTGCTGGTATTTCACTTTAGCTATAGTTCTTCCATGAAATGGCAATGCTCCCAGAATCCACTAACCTGTTTATTTTGGACAATCAACTAGAAATTTGAAATATCTTTCTGCACTACATCATGAAGGTTAAAAACTGTAACAGATATCTTTTACTACATGAATGTAATTGGAAACTTTTAAAAAGTTTATGACTAATTCTAATGAATATGTGTAAAGATTGGTAACTAAGCAAACATTACACTAAATCTTCATGTTTCTTGATAGAGTGCTTTCTTCAAATTAATCAAAATCATAAATATATCAGACCTAAATAAATCCAACTGTAATTAATTTTAACACTGGAACAGCTAATAGCAAAAAAAAAATGCTAATGAAAACTAAATAAAATTATATTTCCTTTTCAAATAGTCAATAAAACAGTGCATAGTTGATATGGTTTGGCTGTGTCACCACCCAAATCTCATCTTGAATTGTAGTTCCTGTAATCCCCACATGTCATACAAGGGACCCAGTGGGAGGTAATTGAATCATGAAGGCAGTTACCTCCATTCTGCTGTTCTCGGGATAGTGAGTGAGTTCTCCTGAGATCTGATGGTTTTAAAAGGGGCTTGCACCTCTTTTGCTTATTCTTCTACTTGCTGCCTTCATGTGAAGAAGGATGTGTTTGTTTCCCCTTCCACCATGATTGTAAGTTTCCTGAGGCCTCCCCAGCCATGCTGAACTGTGAGTCAATTAAACCTCTTTCCTTTATAAATTACCCAGTCTCAGCTATGTCATTATTAGCAGCATGAGAATGGGCTAATACAATAATCTTGACATACTATGAATAACCAGGCAATATTTTGAAATAGAAGAAATGAGCATTTTCTGTATATCTCTGTCATTGTTAGAGTCAGCAATATTTTTCTTCTTTATCAAAGACTGCAGTTTTTTGTTTTTGCTTTTGTTTTTTGAGACAGAGTCTCGCCCTGTCACCCAGGTTAGAGTGCAGTGGGACGATCTCGGCTCACTGCCAGCTCCACCTCCCGGGTTCACACCATTCTCCTGCCTCAGCCTCCCGAGTAGCTGAGACTACAGGCGCCTGCCACCACACCCGGTTAGTTTTTTGTATTTTTAGTAGAGACGGGGTTTCACCATGTTAGCTAGGATGGTCTCGATCTCTTGACCTCATGATCTGCCTGCCTTGGCCTCCCAAAGTTCTGGGATTACAGGCGTGAGCCACCACGCCCAGCCCAAAGACTGCAGTTTTGAGGCTCATGCAATCATTGCAGCACCCTATGGGCAGTCTTCAAGCAATCAAGAAACACGTGCTATAGAAATTTATCCAACGTCTTCCTGTCTAGGGCAATCGTTCATTCCTAATGGGACTGAAAAAGAGAAACTAGCATTTATGGAGTGCCTACTATATATTAAAAGTATATAGTACCTACTATATAGTTTTACATACCCTATTTCATAAATAGAATCCTCACACTTTGAGGGAGAGCTCTTACCAGTCCCATTTTTACTGCTATCTGAGAAGAGATCCAATATGACATTGCCAAGATGTGGTCAAAATGTGCCACCAGTAGAATCTGAATCCCGACATATTTTACACTAAAGGCCACTCTCTTAAATTCATGAAAATCCTATAAGCTAGGTACAATTTTATCTTTATTTTAGACATGAGGAAATGAGGCACGTAAGGTCCAAGGTTGCAGAGCCAGGAAGTGGCAGAGCCAGAATTAGAACTCAGCCTGCCTGTAGAGTTCATGGCATTAACCATGATGTCATCCTGCCCAGCCAGACTTTTGGTTCACAGCAGTATCCTGAGCAGGATGTGTGTAAGCTTTTGACCCATCCTATGGACCCATTGAGATAATATTACTCATTATAAGTTGTTACTGCTATTTTAGCTATGGTAACTAATATTTGATAAAAACTTAAAAATAAACAAAAATATAATGCCTAAAATTACAATAGAAACTACCAAAAGTACAAAAATCAGAAACTGTCAAAAGTTGTGGTTTCTAAGGAGTGGGATTTTTACCCCAGGAAACAGAATGGTAACATTTACTTTTTACTTTACAGAATTTGAACTTTTTGTTACTGTGTATATTTTTATATCTATATTGTTTCATTTAGAGGAAAAAATTAAAGGAAGAAAACACAAAACAAGAACATAGAAGAATGAGAAAAGAAATAAGCATGCATGAAATTCCACACAATAGAATACTGTGCAGCTGTCCAAAAGATGGGGGCAGATTCATTGTCATGTCATGGAAAAGTTCTCTAAAACATATTGCTAAATAAAAAATAATCCTGGTACAAAACAATGTAATATATGTAATACAGAAATACTTGTGTAATACGAAATTGTATACATTTGCATATCCTTAGAAAAACATGGAGAAGGACATATTCCAAATCTAAGACTCCTGTGAGGAGTAGAATTGGGGCTGGATAGAATCAGGGAGAAGAATTTGACTTACTACTTATTTGATGTGAATGGCTCTGTACTGTTAGATTCTATACTGTGTACTTCTCTACTAATTTTTACAATAAACTTATTTTTTGTATAGTTAAAAACTTTAAAAATTAATAAGGACACCGTGTCAATTAGGTCTCTTGGAAAGCCAACACCGAGAGAGTTAGGAGTGCAGATGGTTTAGTGGAGGATAAGCTGGGGAAAGATAAATGTGGAGGGAGCAGAACTGGGCAGGGGAAGGCTTCCCACCTGCAGGTAGGTCTCCTACCAGTGCCAGGAAAGGAAGGGGAAGTGGGCTTAAGCAAGGCGGCCTCAGACGATGATGCATATCCGACAGAGGCACAGCCACCCCAATGGGAGCTCCAGAGCACACACTCCCTGGGGGCTGCCTGAGAAAAGTGTGAACATGGCTGGGAAGCAAGGTAGATCCGAAGGTGCTAGCAGCTGGAGGTTGTCATCTGTCTTGCAGCTGAACAGCCAATACTTTCTCCAAGGTACACAGCAATACACCTTCCTAGCAGCCATAGCATGGTATGCCCGTTAGAAGCTCACTGTCCAGAGTCTTGTCCCACTCAGCGCTCCACAAGCAGGCAGCCAGAACAAGCATCTAACAGATGTGCTATCTCAGGTGTGTGTTAGTGCAGGTTGTACCACCCAGGGGCTGCTTCCAAGGGTGCCTCCTTCAGCTTAGAAAGGCTTCCTTTCTCTACAAGGAGGAAATTGAAACCATTTGTGAAAGAGCATTTCCTTTTCAGAGTCTTATCCTAGTACCTCCGAGAACTCTGTGAGTCTGTTCATAGATGGGGAGAGAACGGGAGAAAAGACTGAGGGCTTTTTAATATCTGGGACAAAAGAACCTTTCCCTTAAAATAAAAAACACCTAAAAATTCTAAATTAAAACTGCAGTACCTGTGCAGCGTAACGTACTCAGTTTTCAAAACTCTCTGACAGATAAAGATGATGAAAACTCATTAGGTAGATTCTCATGACCTATCTCTCTCTGAAAGATTATACCTAGATTTTTTGTTCTTTGCATCTTAGTGAAGAATAACAAATTTGGAAACATTTTCTCATTCCCATTACTCAACACACAGATCAGAGATTTTTATCTAGCTACAAATTTTTATGAATCAATTTTTCCATTTATCTCTGCATGATGTAATCAAAGTTTACTGAATCCTTTTCACCCAGAGGGGGAAAAAAAAAAAGCCCATTCTCTTGCTTTTAGTAAACGGGGTCTCAATTCCTGGTGTGAGATCTTCTCTTGACTCTACTTAGCAATTCAAAGTATCCCTTGACAGGGATACTTCTTCAAGAGAAATCAAAAGCGTGCCCATTCTGGCCCACGAATAAGAATGGCTTTCTTTTTCATAAAAACATATCTATCTTTTGGTTTTATATACTCAGTATATTACATGTCTTGTCATAATTTCTAATCTTATGATTTCATTTTGATTCTAATTTGAGAGAGAGAGAGAGAAAGAGAGAGAGAAAACTCATATTAACCAAAGGTGCTCAGACAATAGAGTGACCCAAAACTTTATCTTCCTGAAATAATGTGCATACTCTAAGCTGCTACCATTCTCGTAACACAGGTAGATGGTGTTCCACCTCTGCAGTATAGATCCATTATGTAAATAATGGGCTTTGGACAGGGGTTGCCTCTCAAGAGTGATGCAACAAATGAATACTTCTCTTAGGAAAAAAAAGAAAAAGAAGAACGAAACCATATAATTCCCCAAGATAACAGTGCTCAGTCATTCAGCAAGTATTTACTGGTTCCTTACTATCTGCCAGGAAACGTTCTAAGAGCTAAGGATAAAGCAATGAATAAAACAGATGAAAAATTCCACTCTTACACCAAAGGCACCATCCATGAAAGAAAAAAGTGAATGAAGTTGGACTTTATTAAAATTAAAAACTTCTACTCTGTGAAAGACATTGTTCAGAGAATAAAAAGACAAGCCGCAGACTGGCAGAAAATCTTTGCAAAACACATATCCATTAAAAGACTGTTACTCAAAATAACATGAAGAACTCTTGAAACTGCAGGATAAAAAACAAATAACTCAATTTAAAAAATGGGTCAAAGACATCAACAGATACCTCACCAGAGAAGATCCAGAGATGGCAGATAAGCATGAAAAGATGCCCAACATTACATCCCATTAGGGAACTGTAAATTGCAACAACAATGAGATACCACTGCATATTGGAATGGACAGAATCCAGAATGCTGACAGCACCAAATGCTGGTGAGGATGTGGAGCAACAGGAACTTTCGTTCATTGTTGGCGGGAATGCAACATGACACAGCCACTTTGGAAGACAGTTTGTCAGTTTCTTACAAAAATAAGCATACTTTTACCCCACAATCCAGCAATTGTGCCTCTTGGTATTTACCCAAATGAATTGAAAACATATGTCCATACAAAAACCTGTATATAAAATGTGATCGCAACATTATTCATAATTTCCAAAACTTGGAAGCAAACATGATGTCCTTCAGTAGGTGAATGGGTAAATAAATTGTGGTACATCCAGACAAAGAAATATTATTTAGCACTAAAAAAAAAAAAGAAGAAAGAAATGAACTATCAAGCCACAAAAAGACATGGAGGAACCTTAACTGCATATTGCTAAGTGAAAACAATAAAGCCAATTTGAAAAGACTACATGCTGTATGATTCCAATTCTATAACATTCTGAAAAAGACAAAACTATGGAGACAGTCAGAAAGATCAGCAGTTGCCAGGGGTTCAATTCAGTAAAGGAAAAGAGGGAGGAATGAAGAAGGCAAGCACAAGGGATTTTAAGGGCAGTGAAACTACTCTGTATGATACTTTAATGGTGGATACATTTCACTCTACATTTGCCAAAACCCATAGATTGTACAACACAAAGAATGAATCCTAATGTAAACTATGAACTTTAGTTAATAATAATGTATCGATATCGGATTATCCATGGTAACAAATGGACCACACTTACCTCAGGATGTGAATACAGGAGAAACTGTGTTGAGGGAGGGAGGAGAGAGAGTACATACTTGTCACTCAAATTTTTTGTAAGCCTAAAATTACTTTGAGAAATAAATCTATTAATTAAAACAATGCTACTCTTATAAAACTTATAGTCCAGTGAGGGAGGTGGAAGGAAGGGTTCAGGAAATCAATAAAGAAAATATGGGAATGAATGATATACTATGGTAAAAGGTGATAAGTGCTATGGAAAAAAATAAAACACGTAAGAGCTATAGGAGTGCCCGACTGGAAAGCAGCATTGCAACATCAAAAAGGGAATTGAAGGAAGAGTTCACAGGCAAGTCAACATTCAGACACATTGAAGTGAGGGAATGAACCATAGGATCAATGAAAAACTAATATTCCAGGCGTGTGCTGAGAGCTGGAAGAAAAGCAAGTCAATCACAGTGGCTGGACTAGAGTGACCTAGAAAGTGTTATGGTCAGAGAAGAGCCAGGGAAGTGGGAGCCAGGATCTGTAAGGTTTTGTAGATCATTGCAACAGCTTTTACCCCGAGTGGGATAGGTAGTCATAAAAAGGCTTTGAGTGAAGGAATGATATGTTCTGATAGGATCACTGTGTTACCATATTGAAAATAAACAGTATGGAGCCAGGCGTGGTGGCTCATGCCTGTAATCCCAGCACTTTGGAAGGCCGAGGAGGGTGGATCACAAGGTCAAGAGTTCAAGACCAGCCTAGCCAATATGGTGAAACCCTGTCTCTACTAAAAATACAAAAATCAATTGGGTGTGGTGGCAGGTGCCACTACTCAGGAGGCTGAGGCAAGAGAATCTCTTGAACCCGGGAAGCAGAGGTTGCAGTGAGCTGAGACTGCACCACTGCATTCCAGCCTAGGTGACAGAGTGAGACTCCATCTCAAAAAAAAAAAAAGAAAAAAAGAAAAGAAAAGAAGAAAATAAAATAAACAGTATGGGGGAAAGGGTAGAAGCAAGGATCCCAGCAGGAGGTGTCACAGTAGCCCAGGCTAGAGGCAATGAATGTTTGGACCAGGTTACAGCAGTGCAGGTGCAGAGAAATGCTCGTAGTTCAGATATACGTCAATGAAGAGCTCACAGGTTTGCAGTACAGATGAGCTCCAAAGGGGGAGTCCCAAGTAAGGCAGAAGACACTCCAAGTGGACCCAACTCTCTCCCAACAGTCACTTATCCCATGCAGCTGAGAGATCCTGGGCACCATGAAAGGAGCTGGGGCTGTGGAGTCAGACAGATCTGTGTTGAATGCCAGGTCCTCTGCTAAACAGCTCCATGGTCTTGATTAATTTCCCTCATAGGTTTCTGGTTTCCTTATCTAAAAATTGTGATGAGACCTGCCTTAGAGAAATGATGCAAAGGTGAAATAAATAATATCTAGTACATAGGAGGTACTCAAACAATGGTAGTTTCCTCCACAGGAAGATTTCTGCTGCCAGCACCAACTCCTGCCCTAAGCTGCAGGCCACACACAGAGGTTATGAAGGGGCTGACAACAAGGCCTTTTCCAATCACGGTTCACCCAGCCATCACCACCAAGGAGTGCTCCCATGACAACAGCAGGGGACTGTGGAACCCTTCAAATTTTGTCCATGTGATTCCTGACAGCCTCCCCTTCAGAGAGTGCCTTCTGTTGAGCATTCACATGGAACACAAATATCTTCATGCTTGATGCCCATTCCAAGATTCCCACCCACATGCCTCTATAAAAGCCTTCCTCATCACCATCCTCTCAGCTTGTTCTTTTCAAATCCCTTACTGCTCAGTCACACCAGCATGGATTACACAGTTAGCCATAAACAGTGTAGATATGTACCCCTCTGGCCATCTCATCGCTCAGGTAAAGTGAACAATAGGATAAAGTGTTCAACAGCATGGATCATTTCCCCTCCCCAAGGTCTTTGGGACACTCCTACTTGGATAATATTGTAGCCATCCCACTGCCAGCCAATACCAACATATTGTGCAGAGCCATGATTTTTCTTCCTCAGTCAACTCTGTCCATGGGGTTGAGGGGTAAGAATAGGGAAGAGAGAGGCCCTTTCTCTTTTGTTCTCCTGGCTGTTTCCTACTTTCATGTGAAAACTCCACCCTCAGGTCTCAGGCTAGCATACAGAGCTGTAGCAGTTCATACAACCTCACACTACATTTTCTGTTAGAGTATAGACTCTCTCTTCTCCTCACCAACAGTCAAACTTGCTGGCCTTCATTCTAATTGGTTGCACTCTGTTTACTTCTTTCTTGAATTAATCGCTTTGATCATGAGAAAGTAAATCACTGATTGGCTTATTCTGAATTATGTAACAATTTCTGAACTGGAAACTGGAGTCATTGCAATGAAATTACATTGTTTGGCTAAGGCTGGTCCAGGTTCATCCTGAATTGATTGGTGGAGTAAATCCTACTGAAAGTTCTGACTGCTAAACAACCAAAGAAAAACCTCGGTGCCATCAGGAAAGAGGGGGAAGAGAGTAAACAATAGACAAATAACCTACAAACATCCAACACTGCCATCACTACCATTTCCATGTGTTCTAATGGATGGGATGAGGAAGAAGGAGATAGAATAAACCAAAAGGCCAAGAGAGAAGAAAAGAAAAAGGGAGTAAAGAATTATAAGGAACATCAGAGACGTATCTAATCTGCATCCAAGCACTCAGATATAGGGGGAAATGACATAGACACACAAAAGAAAAATGAGGGAGGAACCACTGTCCTGAATTTCCAGTTTGCCTCCAAAAATGAAGATGATATGAACGTATGCTTATGCAAACTTAAGAGTGGGTTCCAAAAACTATTTTGGCCGTAGTACCTGTACAAACCCTTATTAAAACACTGGAAGTGCTGTTTGTTCTTCATCCCTCTGTGAAGCATCCCAGTTATGTTTCCCATCTCTTTATAACAATTATTAATAGCTGTAGAGGACTCTAGACATTACTGTGCAAATTGGGTTGCCCAAAAAATGGACCCTGACACAAGGCTTTGAATATAAATGGTTTATTTCACAGGTGATTCCAAAATGAGGAGATGAGTGAATTAAATTTCTATTGTTGCCAAAACAAAATATCACACATTTGCTGGCTTAAAACAAGACACATTTATGATTTTACAGTTCTTAGGTCAGAAGTCCAATGTTGATCTCACTGAGACAGGATGAAGGAGTAGGCAGCCCTTGCCTTTTCCAGCCTCTCAAGGCCACCTGCATCCCCTGGCTCATGGCCCCTTCCTCCATCATCAAAGCCAACAACATTGCATCTCTCTCACCCTTTTTCTGTCATCTCTCTCACCAGCCAGAAAAGGTTCTCAGCTGCAAAAGACCCATGACAGTAGATTGGGCCCACCTAGATAAGCCAATACCCCATCTCAAGTTCCATAACCTTAATCACATCTTCGAAGTACCTTTTGCCATGTAAGCTAACAGACTCACAAGTCCTGGAGAGTAGGGTAGGGTCATCTTTCGGGGTCTTTATTCTGCCTCCCTTGGGGAGTATGGAAGTGAGACAGCAAAGAGAATGAAGCCCGAAGAGCATGCATTGATGGGCAGGTCGCTGCTGTAAGCACCTGGGGCTCAGTCCCCCTGGGGCATCCGGGAGATGGTGTCAAACTGGTCTCAGAGTTGTCCCACTCTAAAGCACAACATCTCCATCCATCATTGGCTGAGGTCCACTCCTAGAGGCTTCTTCTGAAAGCCCTCAGGCCAAGAGTTGTAGACACTTCCCGGAGGAAGCCAGCAGCACAGAGCGTGGGAACTGAAGAAATCTGGGTGAAGTGCCAACAGCATCTGCTACACAGAGAAACAATTTAGTGTTGGACTGTCAGAGTCGATGTAAAGCAACAGATGAATCCTTTATAATCTCTCCGTCTCTTCTTCAATTAGGAGTAGTTTAGTGGAATCACAAGATCAAGGACTGGAAACCTGGGTTCATGTCCTTTATCTGCCACACTGCGTTGAATTATTGGCCCAAACACTTGTCTGAGCTTCCACTTCCAATCTGAGAATTTGGACCAGAAAAGCTCTAAAAGTCCTTCCAGTTCAGACATGCTGCATTTTGTGCGTTTTCAGGACAATGACCCTGGCGATGGCTATAGATAACATAAAGAAGACATGATAATTTTCTGAAAAGGCAAGGAAGTCTTTTTCACCTCTGGTAGAAGTATTCTTTGGGGTTGATGGAACATGCTTTAGGGTTTTAGCTCCACACTTTCTGAAAAAATCTGCTGCTTCCATCTTTACCACTGAAGTTGAGGAATGTTTAAGGACATTTCATAAAAGAAATCCACACCACAAGAAGGAAGCAGCTGCAGATGTGAACTGTTTCCTGACTCGATTTCAAATGTCAATACAAAATTCAAGAACAAAAGTGGCAGGAAACAAAAAATAATAATAATTATGTAATGGGAGGGTATAATTATACCAAATGCTGTCTGCAATTGACTTGGGATGCTAACCAGGGAAAACCAAGAACCAACTAAATTAGACCTTAACCAACCACAGGAAAGTTGGAAAATTGATCATGTATGCCAGACTACAATCGTTCCTGACCTCGGGAATGAGTTCTTGACCTTGGAAAAACTTGTGAGTCAATGCAGAATTTCCTGGGAATCCTCTAGGTAGATTTGAAAATGCTCGACAGACTCCGAATGTGCAAGTTATTGTGGTTCAAAATAAAAATTCACCTCTAGGAAATCAGAAGAGTTTTGAGACAACATGACAGGAGCTAGGATAGAAGCACGGGCATGAGGTGGAATCAAGCCCCGCCTGTGCACAGTCATTTGGCTGTGCTTCCAGTGTGTATGTTGCTAAACTACCTGGTTCCACCTTTGTCATCCATACACATTATCCTCCTTTGGGTACCATTGTCCCTCTTTCAGTTGTCCTAATAAATAAATAAAAATAAAAATACATAAAATAATTTTATGTATTTATTTATTTATTTTTGAGACACAGTCTTGCTCTGTAGCCCAGGCTGGAATGCGGTAATGTGATCTCAGCTCACTGAAACCTCTGCCTCCCGGGTTCCAGCGGTTCTCCTGCCTCAGCCTCCCAAGTAGCTGGGACCACAGGTGCCCACCACCACACCCAGCTAATTTTTGTATTTTTGGTAGAGACGGGGTTTCTGACCTGGATGTAGGACACAATGCTCCTCGCCCTTTGACCTTGCTAATCATACCTATACTGTTTCTAGAAGAATGCACTGCATGGTTTGGGGATATTACCTGTTTATTTGGGTGACAGCTTAGAGTATGTCCTCTAACAAGCTGAGCAGATGCTTTGCATATAGACTCTCATCCTTTTCTGTATTTTTTATCTCTATAGGAAGGTTCAACTCAAGGTTGAACAAGTGCTGTGAAATGGATATGTTACATGCTTGAATGGTTTGTTTTTAAATTTTTGTACTAGTCAAGTTAATGTGGACAAATACACACAACACTATAACAACAACACTTAATTGTAATAATTTTAAGGTAATAACCTTGTCCCTAACTTACCACATTTTCACATTTCTAGATGAGCATTGGATTTTCCCCATGTATTACTTTTAGATATTAAAATTGGATAAGCATAGATTTTAAAAAATTTTGATTACTCAAAATTTGCTTAAAATTAAAAAAGAAAAGCACTTATAATTA
This sequence comes from Macaca nemestrina, assembly GCF_043159975.1. Taxonomy (NCBI): domain Eukaryota; kingdom Metazoa; phylum Chordata; class Mammalia; order Primates; family Cercopithecidae; genus Macaca; species Macaca nemestrina. The sequence goes on from NC_092128.1 coordinate 113,211,703, forward strand.
ATAGCTGGAATAGAATATATCCAAACTACTTATAGTTGGTTCTGTTCAATTTATCTTTCAAAATAATAAATTCTAATTATAAAGTAAAAATAATAAAATTATGGATAATCTTATCCTTATGAATGAACAGCACTTGATAATTTCTTGTGTGCTTCCATTTTTGTTATCACAATCATGGTCCCTAATAATGTTCTTAGCAGAAGACAGGTATAACCTCATTTTCCCTAGAAGAAGGCTGAGGCTCAGAGCAGCTAAGCCACCTGCCCCGGGCCATTCAGAGTTCCGAGTTTCATTTCTGGCTCTATTCCTACCTCATCCTTACAACAAGAAAGATGGTGGTGGGCTGGCTGCCGACCCGGTGAAATGGCAAAATGTTTCCCTGTCTCCAGACTCTGTTCTATAACTTTTCCCTTTCGCTCTTTTAAGTGTCCAAAACCTCTCGTTAATTTCTTACCAAAACCTATGCTCAACGAAGACTTAAACTCAGTTAATATTAGTATGCAGCCTAGTGTTTTCTTTTCCAGAAGAATTTTACATTTAACAGAGTTCTGGAGCTTAAGCTCTGGGAATAAAGTTTTCAGGGAGCTTTGAACTAAAAAACTGCAGCGGAGGGTTTTGTGAAAAGGAGTGGTGAGGTGGGAAACAGGGAAGAAGACTACTGCACAACACCAACTGTTTGCTGGGCAATAAAATCTTTCATGATTAAGCTAGGTTTTTATTTTCTTTTTTTAAGCCTTCTTTACTCATACTAAACTCAGTATTCCTTATAATTTCAAAAAAAAATTTCTTTGGGGAATTTTGTTGTGAAATGAAAAATGGAAACATGGTTTCTCCAAACATGTTCTCTTAGAAACCAAGTGGTTCACGTGGTTTACATTTCATCATTCTCTGAAACATATTTTCCAAAGGAAGGAGCCACACATGCCCGCTGGGGCCCGGCTGGCTTTGGCAGCCTGTGAAAGCATTTTTTTTTTTTTTTTTTTTTTTTTTTTTTTTTTTGGTGACTTTGGTCATCCAACACTTAGTTCTTCTCACAGACACGGAATAATTACTCGCAGGACTATGTATGTGAGTTTTTTTTTTTTAAGTGATGATGAAGGTTGAATAACTACAGATTTTTAAATTTTTAAACTCATTGAAATACTGTTGGTTTTGTGCCTTAAAGTTAGCATTCTGTTTATTCCTATACTTGCACAAATAGAAAAATAATCCCAACAAAGATTCCGAAGATGAATTTAGAATATCAGGGAATATCTTTGCTATGCAGACCTGTGGCAAATTCTTTTTTACACACACTCTTTTCATGCTAGAAAAGAAAGAATGTATTAAAAGGAAAGCCAGGTTTTTCATCTGTTTGTCGGCGCAGGGAGTGCTCATGAGCAAAATCAGAAGGGGAAGAGAAGAGAAAATAAGCTGAAAGTGTGATTCTGTCAAAACAACATAATGAATGTGTAACCAGAAACGAATTTGAGCCAAATTCAGTCACCAGTAAGCTGTTCAGTTTTATACAAGTCCCCCAACTCCACTGAGCCTCTATTTTCTCAGCTGTAAAATGAAGGGTTGGACAACGATGTTATAAGAATCCATCCAACACACTATGATTCCGTGAAACCCAGTCTACCAGCCACAAGGAGCAGGGATAATAGCAAGAAACTCCTGAGATTTCCACCCCAAAGTCTCGGCCAGAAGCCAGCCCTCAGCTGGGGCCTCCACATGCAAATGCATTCAATGACTGGGACACTGACTTTTTAACATATTAGGGTCCACAGAGGGAGGAGCAGAATTTTTCTAATAATATAAACACTTTTGAGAACATTTTCAACCTAAACAAAATTAGGCTTCTTTCTCAAACTGATCAATAAGTATTATTACTAAGTCTTCATAGATTATTTTGAATTGTTGTCTGGGATAGAGACACTTAATAAGTTTTTAGAGTTTAATCCCAGAAATGACTCAGAATGGAGGAATATCCAGTTGCACTTTACTTTAATCCACTCTGGTTGAGTACGCTTTACTGCTTGGGCCAGAATTCACAAACCAAGCCCAGTGGGCCTGACAGTATGAGATCAACCTACTCTAGGATTTGACTTCATTGAGTACAAATGTTCACTGGTGTCTGTAACAAGAAGACTAGTTGGCTCCAAGCCCCAAGTTGGAAAAGATACCCAAGTATACTAGCAAGGAAGAAACAACAGCAAATTCATAAATTATAGTTCTACAGATGCCCTGATGCCTGTGCTGAGCCTGAGGCTTGCTTAGAGTTTTTAGCAGATAAAATTCTACTTGAACTTGCTCCCATGTATGCTCCTGGGTTTAAAATGTAAACTTACAGAAATTTACCCACATTTTCATTTACTCATTGTCAGTAATGGCCTTAACCAAGGCAAACTCATTTATGTACAGTAAGTTATTATCTGTTACAACAGAATCATTAAGATAATCTAATGTATCAACTTGATCATTTTTCTTCCTTTTCACAGATATTTGGTCCAGCAGTATGTAGTCCACTCATCAAACGGAAAGGAAGACATATTCCATTACTCAGCACTGTCCCTGGAGGAGTGGTGAACCCAATAGGCAAACAGCAGATAAGGCTAATTTAAACTCTAAATTCTGAAAAGGCCCCAATCCAGGGGTAATTAATCTGGGGACCAAGGAAAGAGTTGGGGGGCTTATAGAGTCAAATGCAGTATTATATGAATATGAGAGTATGTGCATTTTTCTAAGGAGATGAATCATATTCTCAAAGGATTCTATGACTAGCAAATCCATGAAATCCATATTTTTTTAAAGTCTAGGAAGTGCGTTGGGATACGGCAGAAACTTCCAAATATAACACGCGTGTGAAGGTACTGGTAGAAAGTAAAATACGAACTGCAACCAGGTTGGAATAATGCCATAGTCACTAGCTTGAGAGGAAATAATGTGGGATGAGCCTGAATGTGTGCCTTCCCCAGGATAGAGCATGTTCATCCCAGGTTAGAAGCCCAAGATGTATTCCTGACATGAAGGTTGACGTACATTTTTAAAAATGAAGAAGTCAGCGAAACTATCTTTGGAAAACTGGGAGCTCAGAGGAAGAATGAAGAAATCTTTGAGAGCATTAGATTCATAGTAGGCAAGAGGGTTATTTTGTGTTCTGAACTATTTAACAAAATATCTGTAGGCAGCATCCAGGGGCAGCAGTGGGGTCATGGTCTGGGTGGTTGCTTCAATCTAGGACCGAGAAAGAAAAATATTGTGCTTTCCAAGAATGAATGACCATAACTCTAAACTTAGACGGGGTGGAATAAAAAAGAATAGCAAATTTCACATAAGGACTTGCACCTAGGAAAGCAATCAGTTGCTTTCATGATGAAGCATGAAATACCAAAGTAACCATGGAGTTCAGCCATGAGCCAGCTGTGCTTAAATAAAACTTGAGTTCCTGGGACCAAGGCCAACCCCCACCCCAATACCCTTACTCCCCAGGGCTTGGGTTTCTAGACAGGAGTTGATATGTATGATGGGTTTTTTTTTCCTAGAGTACATTGGGAGAAGTCTATACAAGGGTGCTAGGGAGACCAAAGGGAAAGTGATGGGTGACATAAGGTGGCATAATACCTATCCTTACTTTGAACTATTTGGGACCTTTTGGAGTTTCTAGAAAAACAAGAGCATATTTATTCCTGAGATTAGGTGACACTCTCTCTGAGAGTTTGAGAAATAACTGGTGAATATTTTGAAGAGAGGCCAGATGACCTTGCACTAGGAATAAGGGGCTAATGATCCAGAAAATTCCAGTATCAGTGTTTGATATGAATTCTTAGACACCAAAAAGAGATGAGGCCCAGCCGAGGTTCATACCCATTTCCACTCCATTCTCTTGCTGTGTAGCTCTTTGTCTTTTCTCCAACTCCTTTGCTGAAACATATTCTCCTTTCAGCCAGAGTCCACCATATCTCTATAACCTACTGCCCTCTGTGGGACCGGGCCACATTGGCCATCCCCCGAGTTGCACAACTCTCTGATGACTGCAAAGCACATCATCTGCTCTCCTCCCTAACTCACAGCAATCTTTCCAGCCTCTGCCCAATATTTCCAGTTCTTTCTCTAAACAATCCTTAAACTTAGGTGTCACATAAGACCAGCTGAAGTTTCTACTTGGATTTCACTGCAAAATTTCTATTTATGTAAGACAGCACGTCTCTGTAGAGGAATTTCACATTTCATAAAGACTTGAGAAGGTCCCTTATTTTACCTACACCATTCACTATCATTATATTTCTTTCTAAATAACTTCGCTGCATTTAATATCATGAATGTTATTTCAGCTGTTGTAGTCAGAAGTAATTAGATATATATGAGACTTCTTTCTTCATTGTCCAGATACTGCTAAAATTATGTCAGTCATTTGTGTTTATGATGTCATCGTTTGTAACCATGGTAACAAATATGTAGTCACAAATGCCTCATTATCATTTCATTAGAGTGATGACATATTTATAGTATTCAGGAACAGCATATTACTTCTTAAATAATAGTGCTCCTATGTTGCACACAAATAGGCTTCTTCCTCACTGTACATTTTTCCCTGTGGTTTGCATCATTTCCTATATAGACTGCACACTGTTTGCTTGTTTCATATGGAAGAAAAAAATGAAAGCTTGTTTAAAAGAGATAAGGTAATACAAAAATAGTAAAACAAATGGACCTAAGAGAAAAGAAACATTTATAATGAGAAACTCAAACTAATGTCTAAGTACTACAAAAATTAAGCTGTGTAAAACTTCACGAATAAAAGGATTTATCAACATGTTTACTGAAAATATTAATACTAAAAATGAAAATCAATCAAATACTTTAAATAATCTAAAATTACCTTTTCTATTGCCTTTTCTATTACTTTTCCATATTAGAGCATTATTAATTACATATATGTGCAGAGTAACTTGAAATTTTGGCACTCCAATTACTTAAAACAAGCATAAATTTCTATTTCATTTAAGACGTGAAGACTGATAAACAATTTCAGGTCACACATTTCAGATCAGTCAATGAATATGGCTCTTTTTTCTTGCCACCACCATCCCCCTGCCTTTTTATGAATCCTATTCAGAAGTGAAACATTTATTCAGCTCAGGAAGATTCTCTCTGGAGGGGAAATAATTTTATCAGTAAGACTCCCTGGTGATCAGGCCGACTTGGACCTGCTGTTAATCAGGCTTTTTGACATGGTAGCTTGAATAGCACTTCCCATGATGCTTTGTGATTCCACCTCAACACTTTCCTTTTGAACTCACCATGACTCATAAGTGCCTTTTTCTCCCTTTGTGTGTCTGAAGTTATCCCACTATTAACTCTAATTGGAAAGGTGCCTTTTGTTCCCCTAGTGTAGTCATACACTAACCACTGAACTCCCTAGGCTGAAATTTCAGGGGTAGCAAAAACTTAATTTTTTTAATAAGTGAGGGGGATAAATGATGATAACTCTGATAACTTGATAGCTGTTAATAGGAAGTTACTGAAAAGGAGGGATGAGACAATTATATAAATTTCACTATGTAAAAATATTTTGGTTCAAAGGTCCAGCATGAGATGAATCTGCATTCACTTTAGGATTCAACAATTCCCAAATAAAATGACGGTCTCCTCTGAAGGAGGAGAAAAGTAAAAAACACAGCTGGGGAAGTGGGGCCTCCAAGAGGGTATTTGTATGAGAATCTGAGGAGCTTCCTGGCAAAGAACTGACCATGGGGAGAGAAAAGGGCTTGGAGGAAAGCTCTCTCACCATCAGTGAGAGGGGTGATTTGAGCACCAGTGGATAGTTATTTATCTGGCCTGAAAACGCCTCTAGCCCAGTCCCCAGGGACTCATTCCTGGGCTGCACAGAATGTGCCTGTGAGCAAAAACAGAAAGAACTGTTTGACTTGAATCTCTGGAAGATTTTGAGAGCATCCGGAAATTTTACTTGGGAACCTTGTAGCACAAAGTTCAAGGAGATAGACTCAACCACATTAGGCTTTTTGTGCCCTTTGGAGCTCCTGGCAGCACTTCCAGGCAGTTGGATACCAGTGCCCTAGAGAGCAAACCTCAGTAACCAAAAACAGACTTGCAGAAGCATCACCATGAGCTGGGACACCTTTGTCTTGCATCCAAAGTCTAGCGCCCCTGGTGGACGTTGCCTGTTTCATAGGGATGAGAGACCCAAAGAGTAGATCACAGAAAAACCAAAAGAAAATGGTGACTTCTCTGGGGTAGCTAAGAGGAAACACTTGTGGGTACATCAAGGATATTCTCCAAATTATTAGGAACAGAGGGTCCATGTCTTGTAGGGGCATATTAAAGTCCTACAACGTTAATTGTAGGTAGAAGTGAGAGCTATAGAAATACACTACTCTCTATGTCATATGACCACCTGTTTGACCTACAGATTCTTGTGTGGTTTAGGGAAGTGGCTGATCACTATACTGGTGGTAAATAGTATGAACAGTACCCAGGTTACCATAAGTCATAAAACTATATGTTTAGGTTGGCTTTCATCATTATCCTTGCAATCACAGTGTTCATTTAAAAATGAACAAATCAAATCATACTGACATTATCAGTTTCAGGAGTGAAAAAGTTTATTTTTGTTCTTATTGAATATGGTTTTTGTCTTATTTCAGGAACTGGATAATGTTACAAAGTACAAAGAGGGATCAAGATTGTTCATTGTTCATGTCATCCTGTATTTAAGTATACCTCCTTATGGAAAAAGCCCCCCTTGAGGGGCCAGATCATCTAGAGTCTAGCCACAATTTTACCTTCTACCTTGTGACCTTCAGGTAAATCCTCACTTCTCTAAATTTGAGTTTTCCTATATTTATAATTATGTTAATAACATTCATTCCTACCTCTTTCAGAGAGGTATTGACAGGGATGATTTATGGAAAAATGTTTTGTAGCTGTAAAGCACATAGCAAAGTCAAGACACTGTAGCTATGATTTCTGGTTTCATCTGGTTTCGAGTTTGACACGCCTTCCAATAACTTTTTGATGACTGCAGTTCTCATTCCTCCTTCTTTTGCTCTTTTTCTACCTTTGATATGGTCTTCAGAGAAATGATTGTTCATTCAAGGCATATGTGATGAAGCAATCTAGGAGTTTACAGACTTTAAATGGGATTGACTTAATATGTGACCACATCAACAAATAATGCAGAAGCAACCCCACCCTTTCTAAAGAGTTCCCTTTTCTGGCATAAATAAAAAGTTGAGATGAAAAAAGAGGAAATGACTGCCTGATGAACTTTATCTGTGTTTCTCTCTTTTGAACTCTTGCTCCTTTTCATTCACTCCTCTTTTTTTTACCCCCATGGCCTGTGCTCCCAGAAATGAAGACATGAAGCCAAAATTACAAGGTACCCAAAGGAAAATAAAATTGGATGAAAATGTACCCAGGGACACGGAAGAGAGAAATAACTAAGAAAACACATATAAAGATTAAAAAGATGAGAAAAATTTACATATAATATCCAACATACTCAACATATATTTAATTTGCACATACTGACCTGCCTGTCAAATCAGCCATTTCCAAAGAAATAAGTACATAATGATATTCTAATTTTATATGTAAGAAAAAAAAATCCAGGGCAGAAAAGGGAATTTTCCATAGCCAAAGAGCACTGGCAAGAACAGGTCAGTTCACAGATTCCCTTGGGGTTAAGTAATTAATGGGGGGATGAGGGTATTGTGTGTAGAGTTATATATATAAGGAAATGAGGAAGAGAGAAACTGATGTATGACTAGGACTCAAAGAACTTTGCCACAAACATGCAGCTGGACCATATAAAGACTAAAATGGTTGGGAGCTAAAAGACCACCCAATATTCAATTATCCTCTATCTACCAATCACAGGGTGAGCATAAGAGTTTTTTGATGAATATTCTTGTGCAAGTTCTCCAGCACTATCACAACTTGCTCATCAAAGACTCCATGGGACAGATTGCTCACATCAATACTTCCAACTTTTGACATGAAAAATGACAACAGTGATGAAGATGATAATGCTGATGACCATAAATTATTAATCATGTACCATGGGCCAGGCAATGTGTTAAGTATTAGCCCCCTTAGACAGAAAATAAAACTCAGGCTGGGACTTAGACCTAGTAAAATACTTACCCTGCTGGTCTGATTCCAAAGCTCACTGTGCTGTAACATCTGCAGATTTTGTGACCCTTCCATAGATCAATTAGCTGTTTCTGCCTGAGTTGTGGGGTCATACAGAACCTATATGGTGACTTATACTTCAGGATACATCTATGGCCACTATCTTGCACAGGTGGCTATGAGAATGACAAAACCAGGATTCCAAGTCATGCAGGTGCCTTCATGTCTTGGGGTGGCTAACATGCTTGTTCAGAGGTTGCTGTCACCTCCCTCTGCTTGCACTCAAGCCTGATGCCTGACTTACTCTTGTGACTGATCCTACACCGAGATCCTGCAACTTCCACATTTAGGAAAAGTTTTACCCCAAAAAATCTAAGTTCTAACAGAAGGTCAAATACTGTAGGTTGTCACTTATGAATAGGAGCTAATCAGTGGGTACACACGGACATAAGGAATGGAAAAACAGACAGTGGAGATGCTAGAAGGTGGGGAAATGGGAGGAAAGTGAGGGCTGAAAAATGACCTGTTGGATACAATGTTCACTATTCAAGTAATAAGTATGCTAAAAGCCCAGTCACATGGCCTAATAACTGCAAGGAAGGCTGGGAAACTAAGTTTTCTCTTCTGTACTCAAGAAGGAGTAATGGATGGGTGAGCATCTTCCAGGCTCTGCCTATACATTTTATAATCTTCTAGCAATTTAGATTCTAGATCAAACCTTGCTAATACCACACATCTGTTTACTCACCCAATTCTGTAACCTCTACATTCAAATTATATTGAGAATATAACTGTTTATCACCACCTCTGCTGGTTCCACAAGGGTCTCAGCCTCCATCATCTCTTGCCTTGATGAGTGCAAGAGATTCCTTACTGGGTTCCTTCCTTCTATCCCCGCCCAGGTTGTCTTTTCTCAAAATCAGCCAGAGTGATCGCGCTGAATGTGGGTCAAGTTACAGTCTGCCCCCTTTCACACAGAGTGAAATGTTCTTCAGAACCAACTTCTTCTCATGGCCTGCAAGGCTCTTTGCCATCTGCTCCCCATGATCTCTGACCTCATTACCTGTTCTCCCCTTTTTGCTCCTCAGATACTCCAGCATGCTTCCACCTTAGGTCCTTTGCACCAGCTGTTCCTTCCTCCTGAAATGCCTTTCCCCCAGATATCACCACGGTTCATCTCTCCTCCTCCTTCAAGTCTGTGCCCAACTGTCATTCTCTCAGTGAGGGCTTGCTGGCCACATCCTGCTCCCCACACCCTGGCAATTCCCATTCCCATTTTGCCCCTTTTTTTGTGGGAGAGGGGATGTTCATTGTGCTTATCCCCTATCAACATCATGTATAACTTACATTTCTTTTTTTCTTATCTGACCCAACATATTAATTAGAATAGAAGGTCCATGAGAGCAAAGAATTTTGTCTATTTGGTTCACAAGACCCTACAACAGTTACCTGGCATATTACACTGTTACACTGTCAAATAAATGAGTGAATGGATCCTGGCACCCAAGAGACCTAGGGCTAAATCCCAGAATGCTCATTACTATTTCTACTAGAAGATGTAGGAGAGGTAAATACATCTCCTTCCTTGATATCCAAGAATTCCCAACTTAGATATGTCAATTAGGCCTTTACCATGGCTTTCACTAAAATTCATCAGTCATGTATGTTTGTCACTTGGCTATGTTCATTTTGTAGTTTTCTGTGTTTTCTTTTGTATCGCTTCTGTTTTTGACACTACCAGTAGAGCATACTTAAATGTTAAGATGTTTAAGGAAAGGGTATGACTTTTAATTTTATCAGTACATCAGGTGACTTAATAAAATTAATTGGGTATTATTGTTGCTGATTTTTTACTAAACATTTTAGCAATTTATCTTAGGTTTTATATCCATGCAGTTTCTCTTCTATATAGAGAACCAGACCAACCAAAGAAAAGGGGCGAGCTGAGGAAACGAACATTCTCCCACCACACAAGAATCCCCTCAATAAGTCCTGGAGCTCCTTGGGGGCAGCCGCACTAAGCTGTCAGAACTTAGTAAATGAGTATCCCCTCATTAGAAAGAAAGTCTGAGAAGCAGACCAGAAAGTTTAGAGACCATTTTTCTCTTTCTTCCCAAGAGGCTGGGCTGCTGGTGTCTGGACGCAAGCTGAGCATTACAGTCATTGTTTTAAATAAAGGGCCTCTTTGATCTGGTTTAAAAACACAAACAGAAGGGCCTTTGCCCAATGTGAATTTGACATGTGTCCTTTGATCCTGTAAATAATCAAATTTGAACACACTGTGTCTTATAACCACAACTGCAAAGTGGAATGAGGCAAGTTTTTGTTATAAAAAGACAATTTGCATGTATTAAGCAATATTTTCCAACAATACCTTCTTGTTTCCAAGATTCTTTGCATGTTCCTTCATCAGCAATAATACTACTTATTTCTTTTTCCTACCCTTCCCCATAATTCTTAACAGTAAAGGGAGGTCTATTTAAATAGCTCATTTTCCACAGATAGGGGGGAAAATAGTGTTTTCAAAGAAACCCAAGCCAAAGTCGTTCTGATTCATTCAATCTGGGATTCTGAAGAGCTTGATTTTTTAGGGTACAATGATTCTTTAAGGGTTTCACCATGCAGTCCAGAGGTTAGCACTGTCTGGATATCATCAAGTGTGTGAAACACTAGGCCCAGAAAGGAAAAGACTCAGCAGGAAGTAGGAAAACGTTTACTTTCAATGTGACTTTCTTGGGTCTTTTGGCCTCTGGATTTCTGAGCCCCAAGGCCCAAGAGAGGTTACAACCCTGAGCCCAAGCTTCCTGGAGCATCAAAGTCATTTCTGAACTTACAGGGTGAAATGTATTTAAAGCCATTCCCCAGAGGGAGTTGCAAAAGTTGGAGGTTGTTTCACTGTCAGGGTCAATTTATATTCGAGCGAGTGCAGGAGATGGGGTCTTTGCCCAGGGGACTTCCTAGGAAAAAGAGAATTGACCTATTTTTAAGGGGAATGAATTCCAGAACTCAGTCCTTGTGACCCACTCCCCACCCACATCCGTTCCCCATTCTTCCAGTGGAGGAGAAAACTTTCTGCAAATCACTTCTGCTAATAACAATTGTCACCCTTAGTACAAGGAACTGCCAGGATCCCTGGGTCCCTAACCCTCATCATTAACTCTGAACAGGCAAGGACCCTCCCTGTATTCCAAAGCCAAATTTAAATCTCAAATGCAATTGTGCACGGGACATTAATGGCTAACATAGATGTTAGTTCCTATTATTCCTATTTTAATAGTATTAACTTTTAAAATGTTTATACCTGTCTAAAATTATTATTAATACGGAGTAACCCCTTGACATACTTGAATAGAGAACACTGCAACCTGAGTATTGTTTGTTTTGTTTTGTTTTGCACCAGAAGTTCTGAAACTTACAGAAATAGACTTCCCTATAGAGGCTACTTAGGAAGCCTTTTACAAAGTGTGTACCTTGACAGTCCAGGAAATAAGGAACCAAGACTCACATGTATTGCCACTGGAAGCCAGATCACAATTACAGAAAGTATTGTTCTAAATAACACAAGAAGTGGCTGTGGATCAGAGAAACAAGCCAGAACTGTATCAGCCTGTTCAAGTGTATGCACGCAGAAGACTTTAAGAAGAAGTAGATGTCTCAATTCTAGACGCCATTTTAGAATAAAAAGATCATCTTAATACCTTCAATATATGATATTCTTTCATATCCAAGATAAGATAGCATGTGATAATATTTCCCAAAAGATAAAGACCTCCATGTGAAAAAGTGTTGAGAAAGAAATTTACGCTCTGTTTTTTCAATAGCCACCAAAATTTGAAACCAATATAAGGAATATCTCTTGAAGAGAAAGTAAATTACTATGTTTTTCCAAAAATATTCTTCATGTTCTTGTTAAATCATGAAGACTCAAGATCAGATTTGTGTTCCTAAGAATTAACTTCCATTCTCCTGAAGAAATACAATGGCCATCTCTAATCACTTGCCTTCTAGAACCAAAGAAACAGCGCTGCTGCTTCTTTCAACACTGGCTGGCACCAAAGGTAACTGGGTGCTTTAAATATATGCTTCACTTCATGTTTTAGTATTAGAGTCTTAGTATGAGGGTCAGACTTCTACAGAGGACACAGAGACCTTTTGAACTGTCGAAAGCATCAGTCCCTCCTCTGGAATCCAGCTGCTCCCCAGTGGCTTATTATTAAATGGCCCTTCAGGCCAAGCCAACGTAGGGACTCCTTACCTATGCTGTAGTGAGGAGATTGTTGTGGTCCATTTCCTTATTTTGCTTGTTAAATGGCCAACCTGGGTTCTAATCTCTGTTGGGAAACCAATCATCTGTGTTTCTGGGGTCTGTCACTTTTGCTTTTCTGGATATCAGTTTTTTCCCCTGTAAGATAAGGGGATAGGGTTCAATCTTCATTAATAATACCTCCAGAGCTGATGGTCTAGGATTATGTAGGCAACTGTGAGGTACATGTACTTAATTAGTAATTAATAAGGACACAGACAAAATTAACTGAATCTAAGGTAAGTCATCTTAGAGCTGCTGTAGAGACATTTTCCCAAGGTTTTCCTGTATGCATATAGTAAGTAGAATGCCTTTTTTTTTTTTTCTTGAAACAGGGTCTCATTTTGTCACCCAGGCTGGAGTGTACTGGCCCCATCTTGGCTCACTGCAACCTCCGCCCCCCAGGTTCAAGCGATTCTCCTGCCTCAGCCTCCCAAGTAGCTGGGATGACAGGCATGCACCACTGTGCCTGGCTAGTTTTTTTTGTTGTTGTTGTTGTTTTTGTTTTTTTTTTGTATTTTTAGTAGAAGTGGGGTTGCACCGTGTTGGCCAGGCTGGTCTCGAACTCCTGACCTCAGGTGATCTGCCCACCTCGACTTCCCAAAGTGCTGGGATTACAGGCAGGAGCCACCGTGCCTAACCTAGAATGACCTTATTATCCTTCATATAGAAACTGATAATATAAAACATGTAATATTCACAAGGGGTTACCTAGAACCTAATTTTGCTGTATAAATATAGCTTAAACCTGAAATTATCCTTAGAAATCTATCCATTTGACTCAAGGATTTATTCCATCTGGAAATAAAGATATCACTATGACAAATGGTCATTTATCCCTTAGAATGAATAAGTTTATCAAATCATCGTCTTAAACTTTTGAGAGAAGAAAGAGCAAGAGAGAACTTTCTGAGTGAGAGAAAAATCCCACAGGGGAGAATATGAGCTGTAACTAGAATGACCTGGGACAAACTTGGCCTCTGCACGGTTCTGAGGTCAGTTTGAATCATAGGAAAAATCATAATCTTCATTTGCTTCTTTTTTAAAACTGAATTATCATCCTATCATTTTGTCAATAGAGCAGGAACATGCATATGCAGCTTGTGGCTCAAATACAGTCTGGTTGACCCTAGGTTAAGGGCTGCTTGAGATTCTTAGCAAAATAATTTCTTACCTAATTAGCTGGTGCACATGAACTAATTAGGGCCTTACTCCTTGCCAGTAGGAAACTTGAGAAGTTTGGACTCAACATGGAAAATCTGATTTCACTTGCAAGAGTTGAGACACCTGCAATGAATGGGGAGAAGAGGAGGATTTATTCAAGTCAAAAGAGAAGACTGGTGTGCCCTGCTTCTGTTACATCATTCATTAAGATGCTGTGGGGGAAGACTTCACAGGTCACATGCATGGGATGATGGAATGGAATAAGTGACCAGACAGTGAATTAACTGGTGCATATGTGCTTGGCCATAGTTTTAAGTATTTATGGAGGGTTTAGACAAATGATTGTCGTCACATGGCTAAGCCATAGAATCACTGAAGTAATTAGCACAGCTGCTGTGTTATATCAAGGACTTTTGGGAATGGAAGGGCTCTGAGCTTTTCATGAGTAAAGAATTATGGGCAGGACTTCAAGCTACATACTGTAGAGTTAAGGTATTTGGTCAAAGAAAATCCAGACCTGCCTTCCAATTCTGTCAGTTTCTGTGTGACGCTGGGGATGTTAACTGATCCAATGTCAATTTCATCTGGTTAACTTAAGGTTCCACTGAGGCAATGAATGAGAATATATTTATTTTTTCTTTGTTTTTACTACTTGCATTACTGTTTTTATAAAACTTATGTATACTTGTTATATACATTTTGAGCAATAAAAACAATTAAAAAGAAAAGTGACAAATCACCCAAAGATGTACCATACAGAAATAATCTGTGTTAAAATTTGGTGGATATCTTTCTAGATATCTCTCAAGGATAGATGGATGAATGGATGGATGGATGGATGCATAAGTGGATGGATGGTCAAATAGATGGATAGCCAGATTACATGCTATTTTTATGTGAATGTAATTTTTAATTGTATTTCCTCAAATTTAATAGGAAAAGGAAACTAAAATGACACTAAAGGAACTGCTGAACCTCTAATTTTTGAAAATGAAATGTATCAAATTAATCTGTATATTTTAAAGAATTATGTGGATGTCCATGTGATAGCATAAAGGTTAAGAAATTTAAAACTCCCTGTGGGGCTTCCCAGATCACATCCCTCTCATCTCTCTTATTTTTGCAGTAATCATTCCCTTGCTTTATTTAGTAGTTTTACTATATATATGAAGGTATTCATAAACAATATTTGTTTAGGTTTGCCTGATTTAAATATTATATACAAAGAATCATACCATGTGCATTAGTTTGTTTGCTTTTACTCGTTATTATATATATAAGATTCATCTATGTTCATATGAATAATTGTAGTGTATTCATATTTGGTGTTGTATATTATTCTACTATATGAACATAGTATAATTTATTTATCCATCCCACTGACAATAGCCATTCACCTTCCATGGGCATTTTGAGTAGTCTCTGGTATATGTGTGCAAGTGCCCAGGGTGTACACTGTAGGATGGAATTGCTGGTTTGTCCACCATGCAAACATTCTACTCTTCTAGGTAATACTAACTTCTTTCCCAAAGTGGTTAGACAAATATTCACTCCCATTTGCAATAGAAAAGAGTTCCCATTGTTTCCCAGTTTCACCAGCACTCAGTATTGTTGACCTTTTAAGTTTATTACAACCAGTATATATAATACTGTTTCTCTCTGTGGTTTTAATTTGTACTTGCCTGATTACTAATGATGTGGAGTTTTGTGTCATATACTTATTGGTCATATGTTTCCTATTTTGTCAGATGTATTGCCTATTTTTCTGTCAGGTTATGGTATTTATTTCTTATGGATTTATAAGCGATATAGATAGATGATTGATAGATAAGGATACCTAAATATATAGATATTAGATGTTAGTTTTGCCAGTTATTAATCTAGCTCTTATTTTCAAATCTATCTTTCTATATTTTGCTCTGTGATTCTAGAGCTATAGGTTAGCTATTACTACATAACAAATTAACCCCCAAAATTTAGCAGTTTAAAACAACAGATGTCTATTTTCTCCTAGACAATGAATCTCCCAGACAGTGAGCCAAGAATCCAGGCAGGGCTTAGCTGTATCCCCTGCCTCACAGTCTCTCACAGGCTACAATCAATGTGTCAGCTCAGGGCCTATGGTCTCATCTGAAGATCCAACTGGGGAAGGATCACTTTGAAGCTCAGCCAGTGATATATGACAGTAAGCATTCAGTACCTCCCAGGCCATTATCACACTGCAGATCTCAGGTCCTTAGTGGCTACAGGCTAGAAACCACTCTCGGTTACTTGATGTGTGGGCTTCTATCTCGTGGAAGCTGCCTTCATCAAAGCATGAAAGCCAAGAAGACAACAGAGAGAGTACACCAGCAAAATGAGTCATTGTTTTTAATAAACTAAAAACAGAAATGATAACCTTTACTTTCCCGTTTGCCTTGAGAATACTCACTGGTGGTGCTTGTGGCTGCAGCATTTACTGAGAGATAAATTTGCCATAAAATATCTCATTTTTATTATTATTATTGCAACACTCTAGCTCTAGTATATTGGAAACAAATGCATCATTCTATTTATAGCATTCTGTTTTTAGTAGTAGTATTTACATTTACAAAATATAGCAATTCTCGATTATTGAAAATGTCAAATTCTAAAAAACGTAGCATTTGTATGTGTGATATTAACACCATTCTCAAACAGTTGTTGGCTCAAGTTTCATTTGATAAATCCAACTTTTCCGAAATAGATGATTCTGATGATTCAGGTAATCCTGATGTTAGTTCTGTTCAGAAATAACTCCAGTAACAGTTTTTATATTTTATTTTCGCATTGAAAATCAGTCAGATTTCCTTCAGCCTCAAATACCATGTTTATGTAAAATTAAATAAGTACTGGCAACAAGCTGAACTTTTTTCTCCTAAATGGGAAAAGGGTTAACTTTTGCCATATTCTAGCAAATCTTTAGGTCCAACCCGCACTCAGAGGAGAGGATTACACAAGGTCATGAGTGCCAGTATACAACGACCCTTGGGAGCCATATAGGAAGCTGCTTACCTCAGGCTGGGAATCCACATTCCTCCATGGTCAGTGGGTTCCTGTTAAAGGCCATCAATATGGGGCCCTATAGGGTTTAGGAAGGCAGGAGAAGGGAGAAGGATTTTACTCCTTCTTATTGCCCTCTGTTCCTATTTGTATCAATGCAGCAATGGCTCTACATCTTGGAAGCAGCAGCTGGATTCAGAAGCAGTTGATTTGAGTCTCCAGATTTTTATACTCCCTGAACCAGTCTCCTCAGACCACCTCAGAGCTCAGTGAGCAGACCAGCACGGCAGCATCCACTCACTGAGGCCTGAGCTCTAGCTCCACGTGGCCTTTCCGGCAAGCATTAGCCTGAGAGCACCTCTCTTCAGAGGTCTGACATCCAGTTTCTCTGGGCACTCCTGCCAGCTCCTAGTTGCTCATAATTCTACCACTTCCCTGGGCCCCCATGTCCTAAGAGTGGGAGCTGCTTCCTGCAGTTACTACCTCTATGTCATCTTGGTGTTTTCTTTTCCACTTTTCAGTCCCTCCATCCTGATTTAACCAGTTCTCTACATTAAATAATTTCTGGTGAGATAACAAGTTTCTGATTGATGAACTGATATCTGGTGAAATCTGGTTTCTGATTGATGCACTGATATCTTGTCCCAGTTTGAGGAATTTGAAACAGAACTACAGGGGTCCTTTTCCCTCAGATTTGCAACTTAGTGGGGAAATAATAGAAAAGCACAAATATATATAATACAGACAGACATTTATTGGTGCCATAAAAAAAAGCTACCAAGAAAGAACTAAAGAACTTTCCTTGTTTAAGAACTTAAGGAAAAATGTTCTTCTGGCTGTGAGAATCAGACAGTCTTCAAAAACAAGGGGACAATTTTAGCCAGATCTTAAAGGGTGGTTGGTCCTTAAAAGGAAGAACAAACATCCTGAGAGGAGGAAGCAGAAAGAGAAAAAACAAAAAAGAAGACGTAAAATAAGGAAACAACGTTAGAAAACTAAGTATAGAGGGAAACACACACACACACACAGTGTAGGTCTCTATGCTAGCGCTACTAATAAAAATATACTGTGAGCCACAAATGAAAGCCACAAAAGTAGTTTTAAATTGTCTAGCAGCCAAATGTGTAAAAAAAAAAAAAAAAAAAAAGTAAAAAAGAAACAGATAAAACGCTATAAGTTTTTATTCAATTCAATATATCTAAAATGTCACTTCAATAAGTAATCAGTATAATAGTATACTAGTGTTTTACTAGTAAAATACTTGACATTCTTTCTCTTATATTAAGCCCTCAAAGTCTGGTGCGTATTTTACATTTGCAGCACATCTCAGTTTAGACATGCTGCAGTTTAAGTGTTAAATAACTGCATGTGACTCTTGGCTACCATATTGGACAACTATGAAGGGAACTATGGGAGTTTTCTGAGCAAGAAACCAATGTAGTCAGAGAAGCACTTTGGGAATTTTAATACGGAAAGACTGTTTATTAAATGGGCACCTGATAAAGTAACAACAGTAAGAGAGCTACCATTTACTGAGTGAAAAACTATGCTTAATCGTCAATGAAAAACTTTAAAATATTTTTTAAAGAGAGAAAGTAAATGTTCTGCTCTAGTAATGTCTTCAGTTTTTTTTAAACATTATTTGAATGTTATAAATACAGTGAGGCTTATGAAATTTCTCAAGATAATTAAACATAAAATTTTGGGTTTTCTAAAATGTATTCTCCTTAGAAAATCCAACAATATAAATCTGCATTTTGGATTTATGCTTCCTGAATATTTTAGGATCCACCTATCTTCTTAATCCTCTCCCCTAGAGACCTTTAATATGGGTGATTACTGACATTCCTACTAAAATGATAAAAATACAGGAAATGTCATTTTAATGACTGTGGGTTTCAGCCTTTCCAAGTTAGATGATTTAAATGAGAATTATTTACAAGTGGAGTGTGTTCTCCCCTAGGAATTATTTTGAATCACCTGGATTTATGAGGTTTGTCTGTTTTCCATTCCATTTTATAAATGTTAAGCTAGCTATTAAGATAGGAAACACATATTGGTAATGCATGGAGTGGGAGCAGAACCATGCTCTTTCCATAATCAACAATGCTGATATTTTTTCATTTTATTTAAATCTTAGGGAATCAGTCACAAAACTCTGTATTTTACCTTTTAATATTTTAAAAAATATTTCTTGTTCCCCTACAAAAAGAATAATTTCATAATTTTTATCAAATCCTTTTTGGAATCAAGACAAGTATAAACAATTGCCAAGATTCCATAAATACTAACAGAGCTGCCCCCATACTTTCAGCTTATATCAGAGGATTCTGCAAATGCTTCTTCCTTGTTTGGGGTCAGGTCACACAGGATTGTAATAAAGCAATGGAATCTGGGTTCTGAGCACAACTCCTCTGACACAGGCTTTGCTAAATAACTCGGGACTTGGCCTTGATTGTTGGCAGCATGGAGGAGGAGAAGATGAAAAGGGAATTGAAAATAATTATTTAATTCCAAAGTATTTATTTAATAAAATATGTGAGGTATTCGTTAATATCAGGTCTGCTTTTGTAAGCATATTACAACCTAGTTGGGAGCTAAGTCATATTTACATGGGAAGTGAGGCTGCAGAAGGGAGATCTATTTTGGAAAGGGACTTTATTGATAGGAGCTTGAACTAATGCCTGCGGAAGAGGAGAGGAGTCAGACTGAAGATAGTTAGTTCTGATGAAATTCAGCAATTGATGTGATGCTGACAGACAGCGTGCCTTCAAGGATGGCTTCTCTCTGGGTTTTCTCATTTTGACCACTGCGTATCAGGCTGTGCCATTCTCCTAGAGATATCTATGGAGTGGAAGTGACTTTGGAGTCTAGGGGTGGAGAGAGAATTGCCCATGGACATGATGAATTCAACTTCGTGTAGGTGAAGATGCCCATGGGACACACAAGAGGAGATTTCCACAGCCAACTGGATATATGTGCCTAAACCTCAGGAGATGCACCTAGGTAGAAAATACATATTTCAGAATTCAGAGGTAATTAAAGGCATGAAAGTGGATGAGCACTCCTGGGAGGTGAACGGAGAGAGAAAGGAAATGGAGCAAGAACAGAACACTGGGGAAACCAACATTTAAGGGAAGGGAAGATGTATTAGTCCATTCTCATGCTGCTAATAAAGACATACCCAAGACTGGGTAATTTATAAAGGACAGAGGTTTAAGTGACTCACAGTTCAGCCTGGTTGGGGAGGCCTCAGGAAACTTACAATCATGGTGGAAGAGGAAACCGACACATCCTTCTTCACATGGTGGCAGGCAGAAGAACAATGAGAACTGAGCAAAGGATAAAGCCCTTATAAAACCATCAGATCTCGTGATAACTCACTCACTATTATGAGAATAGTATGGAGGAAACCATCCCCATGATTCAATTATCTCCCACCGCATCGCTCCCACCACACATGGGGATTATAGGAACTATAATTCAAGATGAGATTTGGGTGGGGGCACAGCTAAACCATATCAGAGGAGAAATACAGCTCACAAAGGATCCAGCGACTATCAATGCCTGCCACTTCACTGCCCCTGCCCACATCCAAGTAGTTTACTTGCAGCTATGCTGGAGAGTTCCTGTGGGCTGGCAGCCTCCCACTTCTCTGCTTCTCTGCCTGAGGGCTTTCTCTGGTGCCAGGGAATTTCCTCTGCAAGTGCAAGGACATCCTACAAATTCAGATGGGAAAATAATCCAGCTTCCCATCCTTGGTGGCACAATTCTGAGATGTGTTCCGCAGGGTTCATCAGAGACCCCATCAAAAAGGAGCTTCCCCTCACTAACCTGTTCACAATCATATCCTTCCTTGCCTTTTTTTTTTTCTCTCTCTCTCTTTCCTATTTCACATTTCCTTGCTTGTGCTTTCTGGGATCATTTTCCAAATAAATTACTTACATTCCCTATCCCACCCCCCAAAAAGATTACCCATCTCAAATTTGCCCTCCCATCTTGGAAGGAAAAACAAACTAAGAGAAAAGGAAAGACCAGATAGGTAAGGAAAGGAAAAGCCAAACTAAGAGAAAAGGAAAGACCAGATAGGGAAATCAATACAGTCTGATGTCCTGTAGGGTAGTGGGAGAGGAAAAGGAAGGATAGAGTTTCATGAAGAAATTGACCAACAGTGAAATATAGTGCAGGGATATGGAGCCAGATAAGGACTGAAAATATTTCTCTGAATTTAACAACTGGAAGGTGACTTTGACAAGAGCATTTTCAGCAAAATGGCGGGAGTAGAAGGAAAATTTTGGGTGCCGTTATGTGATTGTGAGAAAGAGGAAGCAGTAATGAAGGAAGAAGAAATGGTGGGGAGGTGTGTTAAGTGGTTTGAGATGGTGTGGACAAAGTGTGCCAAAGCGGAAAAAGGCATAAAGATGGAGCCAGTAAAGGAGCATGGGCAGTTACTAGAATAGAAAAGAGAAGAGAGAAAGAATAGAATCCAAAATGGAGATTATTCACCTGGACCTACCTTGTTCACAAAAACTAGACCAGATGATAAATGTACAATGAGAAACGTCATGGTGGGTAAGAAATAGAGAAAGTTTCAAACAAGACTTCTATTTTCTCTGTAAAGTAGGAGATCAGTCATTGGTCAATATCTACAGCAGAGATATTGCTGTATCTAGGTTATTCCCTGACCTTCAGGATCACTCTGGGTGAGGGCAGGGTTGCGGTTGGATGGCAGACAATAGATGCATTAGAAGAGAGAAGAGGAACCAAAAGGGATACAGTACAGAGGCAAGAGTAGAGCGTGAGGTACGATGTTGAGTATTATCTGTCTCTTGACTTTTTACTTTCCCACAGTAGAAGTGAGCAAGTGAACCTTCTTGAAAAATAAGCAGGGACAGCAACATACTTGGAGACTACAATCAAGACAAGAATTTGCGTTGTAAGAAGAGTCATCAGACAGTGAGGGAACGTGTTTTCTCTTGGAACAGGGTTGACAGGGGGAACCATGGAAAATTTGGAGGAAAGGAGGTAATGAAAGGAGGTCTGGAGCATGAGGGGTGCTCCATGACCAGCAGGCTTTTGGGGCAGAGGCCAAGGAAAACAGGATTTAGCATCTGCAGGATTCCCTGGAGTCACAGTTCCAAATGGAACTCGGGATGAGGGAAACTAAATTTTGATTAGTTTGGATGGTTTTGTGAAATGATAGTTATAGCAGACCAGCCTTTTGCCCTGGGTTCAAATTAGAATAAGCTATTTTGGTCTCCAGGAAAATCCTATCCCAGATGTGCAAGTGAAGACACTGGTTAGTTCTCCGAGACTTTGTGGAGGAAGCATCATAAGCTAGCTGTGGAAGGAAGGATGAACAGAAGAGAATTTTGGATGAATGGCTTGAGCAAAAGCACGAAGAAGAGAAAGAACAAAGCACACTGTGACTGCAGGGACCAGACATTACATTGTGGGTGCTAGATCCTGCCATGCTTGGCCCTCAGGAGATTCTCATTTTTCTCTAGGATCACTGGAGATGTCCGGCATGGGTGAGATGATTTTCTCAGAGCTGTCTATGCACAGGCGGTTCAGGGCTGTCCAGGGAGTCCTGGAAATGGGAGGATAAAAGGGAGACCATTCCTCTACTGACTTCACCTCCGAAGACTGATGGGCCCAGAGTGGCTGAGCAGGGGCCCCACCGCCTGCCTGGGACATGTTCATATCCCCAGCAGCGATTCCTAATGGCTTTAACAAAAGTCTTGGCTTTTTCTCAAAGCAGAAGAACACCAGTGTGAGCTAATTTGAGCCTGGTCAAAGGGAATGATGTGGAGGAGAACTTAGGAAAATTTTCTCTTTCCATCTGCCCCAGAGACAGCATTGCCGGTATCTTCACTTGTAAAATAAAAGAGAAATCCTTTTGGGAATTATTGTTAGTTGTACTCATTTCAACCAAAAATACAAAGGCAAGTCCTGACATCATTTCAATATTTAGTACAAAAGCTTGAATAAAAATAGTTTCTAGAAATTTTTCATAAATTCCTCATTTCTTGAATAATTAATTGGTTTTCTTGTGAGAGAACATATAAGGCACTGAGTTTTAGTTCATTACATATCGTCCTTCAACTAGGTTCACTTGGAATCCAGGAAAACATTTTTAAGCATTTTCCTATATTGTGAAACCTGTGTTATAGGCACTTATTCAATTTTCCTCAGTAACTCAGGAGCACGTGTGTCTGTGTGTGTTTTAACAATTAGAGGAAAATACATGTAAAGAATGTTTATCATACAATCTAATGATAAATCTCTTCCTGGGGACCTAAATCAGATACCTAATAAGATAGGAATGTCACAATGCATTTGTGGCCCCTGGCTGGATCCCTGCTCTGAATAAGGGCTGATTGTGCTGACGATAGTGATTTATGTATCATTCATGGTTTGTTAAATCAGATCATATGTAGGAAAGCAAGGTAATAAGTAAAGAACGTGTGAGTAAATTGAAGCAAAATCAAGTAAAGATTTGAGAAAACTGTCTACGTAATTCTTTCCTTAAAACTCCTTTTTGAAGAAAAGGGAATTTGTGAAATCAATCTACACTGATCAGATTACTTCCAATAAAACTGCTGGGGCACTGTTTTAAGTGCTCCTTATGAAAAAAATCTAACCCCATGAATATAAAAGTAGCAGTGTATTTTAATTTAAAGTGGACTATGTGGACAAGGAATCTGAAATGTGGATTCTTATTAGCTACACCAGTGATCATTTTGCATGGCCTTGCATGCCCCAATCTGTATAAAAGAGACAATGATGCCCATCTTGGCTTCCCTACAGGGTTAGTGTTCTAAGAAATAAATGAGATCTCTTTTAACTTCTGAAGCATTCTGCAAATGTAAGGGATTCTTATTATTCGACTATTCTTTGGAGTTGCACTTTTTCTTAACATGTGTAGAAAAAGGCACTACGCATGAACCGAACTGAAAGAAAGGTGCTATGCATGAACCAAAAGATAAAACTGCAGCTCCCCTAAGTATCTAGGTTGTTCTCTGCTTGGCTACCTTTCGCCACTTCTGCAGCTAAATATAGAAAAATAGACTCCAATGCAGAAGGTGGAGGCAAATTGTTAAGCTCCTCTTCCAACTTCATCAGGATTTTTGGCTTTCTTCTTCATACCAGTAGTTTGAATTATTAGGTAGCAGACATGCTGTCAAAAGACTGGATAATTATCTGTCATTTTCCATGTCTGAAGGCAGCCTTCCACCTCTGCAGCTAGATGGATAATCTGTGCTTGCATTCCAAAATTTATTATATTTGGATTTTATGTGGGTGTGCATGATCCCTCGAGGGAGAAACCTCAAGCAACCTCTTTTCCTCACCACCTCCATCCAACCCACACTTCACACACACAGACAGCCCCACACATACCACTCACACGCACACAATCACACACATATCCCACCATACCACACACAAATACACACAGTCACACACACACAATCACACCTGTACCCCCCCACACACACACAATCACACACACGGCCCCACACAAACCACACACACACACACACACACACACACACACACACACACACACACTCTCTAAAACAGGGCTTTATGGACAACAACTGACCAAAAAACTTTGGATATTTGCTCATTAATCCCTTCACTACATAGATATGTTTATATTCTCATTTTCACATCATTTCCCAGCCCAATCAGTGTTCAGTCACATGCAGTCAGGAGAAAAACAAAACCCTAAGTATTGATGGAATTTTTTCTTAAGCCACCATTGCTCTTTGCAAAAGCTTGTCTCATTCCATATAAAACATGACAGTAACAGCTTTAGGGTTGAAGATATTCATTAAAAAACTCTTCACTAAAGGCAAAAATCAAAATGCTGATTCAGTCGAGAATGTGATGCAGTTTTCCACCTGTAGAAAGGGATCTACAACAACTAATCTCTGTCCCTAGCCCAGTTCTCTCTGGCATCATCAGCATGTATTTTTAAGTCACCTTGTAAGGGTTAGAGGAAAACAAACTCCTTCACTCTTTCTTAGATTCTATCCAGACAATAGTAATCATGAAGAACGATCATGTATTTACTCAGAACAAATAATTAAATTATTCTCTCCATGTACTTTATTAAACGCTCACAGTGTGTCAGACCCTGAGAAGACAAAGATGAAAGACACAGTCATCTGTTCTCAGAGACACACACGAGTAGACCGTGAGCACGATGAGTGCCGACACGCAGCAGAGAATAGAAGGCTCTCTGCCTCTGAGCACAGGAAGAGGGCCTGGAGAAGGGAATCCTTAAGGGAGGAACAGAAATTTTCATGCAGACACAAGAACTACAGCTCTTGCATGGAGGCATGCAAGAGCATGGGGAATTTGAGGATTGGTGAGGAGCTCCACCTGGTTTAGGACTCCACCACCTGGAGGCAGGCAAGAGTCAGATCATAAAGACAATGCATAGGGTACAAGGGCTCGGCACTTCATCCTTGAGGTCAGTGATTCTCAGAATGTGGTTCCCAGGCTAGCAGCATCAGCATCCCCTGGGATCTTGAAGGAAATGCAAATTCTAGTGCCCCATTCCAGGCCTAATGAATCAGAAACTCTAAGGTGGGGCTCAGCCATCTATGTTTTAACGACCTCGGATTCCACTGCAGTTAGTTTGAGGACCATCCAGTTCTCAACTCTGACCACACATTAGAGCCACCTGGGAAGATTTTAAACACTGTGAATTCCCATATTTCACTTTGGGAAACAAATGATTAAATGAGTAGAATCGGCTACTTCATGGGTGCCCAGCCTGTACAGTTGCACAGGGTCCCAGGCTCAGAAAGGCCCACACTTGATTTCATGCTCGGCAAAATCACCATTTTGAAATTCTTAATAATTTTTGAACAAGTGGCCCTGCATTTTCATTATGTACTCATCCCTACAAATTATGCAGCCCGCCCTGGGCTGGGCCTTCAGTGTATCTTAAGTGTATCCTCAAGTTTTCTCCGGTGATTCTAACGGTGGTCATTGCTGAGAACTGCCAGGTTAGGAAATCTAGAAAAAAATCTAATTCAACTTCAATACAGGATTTTAAAAATTTCAAGGTGGCCTGAGTCAAGATGGACAAATGTTGAGTGAATCAAGTTGTAATGATGTTGATTAAAAACTGATTGATAAGAAATTTTAAAGTTCACTGAAATAGACTGGTAACCTGAGGGAGTCCTCCTGGGCAAATTACCAATCTCCTTCCTGTTCAATAGAAACATTCATTGGGATTTGGATAAAGATATTAAAGTAATGCTCATATATTTACAGATGACACGATCCAATACTTTAGCTGACCGAATCAAAATACGATTGCCATCAGTGGGATGTGGGAGCTGCCTGGCTCCAGCTCAGAAGAGCAGATTGTACTCATCTCTGCCCAACCTCATTCCCAGTGGCATCACGATGTAGTTTGACATCAGCCATAACAGGAGGATTTACAACACAGAAATTGACAAGTGCTGAACAGAATCAGTTGTTAAACATTTACTAGCACACCACTGATTACCACCACTATTTATTGAATACTTTAGTTTACATTATGTCATTATACATTTACCTTATGTAATTATACATGTTGCATTTTGCAGAGAAGAAAATCGAGTGATCTTCCTAAGGCCCATAAGAGGCCAAATATCAACATTAACATTGTCTGTCTGCAAATTTTTGTGATTTTTCCACAGTGTGTCCTATCAGTGAATAAATCAGAATATGAAAGGCCTTTAACAGACTCAAATATAATCCAAATTCAACAAGATAAAAATATGATACACAAAAAGCTTCTTGATTTGGAATCCATGAAATAACTGCACAAGTATGGGATGAAAAAAATGGACTTCAATATAGACTTATAAAAGGAGATTAGAGGTATTATTTGAGAATACAATCTGAATTGATCAGCGTGATGCCCATTCCTGATTTGGCTTTAAACTTGACTGACTTACTCGTGAATGCATCATGACCAAGGGGCCACAGAGCACCCGGCCACCAAGAGTGGCTCCTTGTGTAATCACCTGTCCTCACCTCTTCACATTGAGCCAGCTTGGCCCTTGTTCTATATCCTCCTTGGTGGGCTCATCCTTTTGGCTTTAAAGCAGTCTCTTTTGAGTAAACATTCAGTCAATTCAAAGTTCCAGCTCATATCAGGAATGATGTCCTCCAACGGGGTTCCCCTCTACCTTCTCCTTCCAAGTGTCTCAGAGCAGCAGGGGAGTGAAGTTTAGGTTTTATGCTCTCCTTTGGGCACCCACTGGTGCTGGCTGCAGCCTCCCAATTCCCCAAACTGCTGGTCTTCTTTAACAGATGCCCACCATCGGGTCTGGTCTTTAAAGGTGTCTGCACCTCTGACCACGACCTTCATGACTACAGTTTCCTTGCTCTGCTTCCTCATCCTGATCCTTCTTGTCCATAGTTCCATCAGCTCTTCTGTCCTCCCTCTGCCCAAACAGGACATGCAAAACATCTGCATTCCTAATATTATATACTCTGGCTGTGAGTAACAAGAAAACTGTCATATCATTAGTCATCAGGGAAATGAACATTAAAATCACAGTGTGATGCCACTGCACATCTATTAGAATAGCTAAAATTAAAAGGACACCATACCAAGTGTCGGTGGGTATGTAGATTAACTGGAACTCTCCTACACTGCTGGTGGGAATATAAAACTGTCACTCCAAATATGACCCCGCCTTTCCACTGCTGGGTATTTACTGAAGAGAACGGATAGCATATGTCCCTGCAAAGACTTCCACAGAGAGTGATGTCTCCTCAAAACTGCCTGGGGCCGAAAGATCAGATGTGGCATCCTGAGAAGGCAAGTAGACCTGGGGTCATTTTAATAGGATCTTTTCCAAGAGGAAACATGTCACAGGGCAGGGGGACAAAAGAGAATCCTGGTGGGAAGATCATGGGGGTGCAGTCAGAAAGTCACGGGGAAAATCATCAGTTTTTAACAGCATCCAGGCCCGGCGTGCAGGAAGACAGTTCACCCTCACTCTCCAGACAGTGACTTCTTTTCTGCAAGTAGCTGGCAGAAAAGGAGAAGGTTTAACTCTAAATCAAGTTCAGAAGTTTTGAAATACACACAAGATTGTACAGTCTATAATCAAATGGAAAGTCCGAAGACCGTCTATTACCTAGGACATAACAGAGAAGTCATGGGTCCTACCACGGGATGGGAAAAACCTTGGGATACAAAAATCAAAATGCGCTTTGGTCATATCCTCAGAATACTACTTGTTTAGTGAAATTGTTATGCTTAAAAATGCCTTAGAATATAGGGAAGGCTTGAATAAATCACAGTGTGTCCGTATGAAGAACTGGTTAAGATAATTATGTAATTTTTTTAATTATTTTGAAAACTATAGAATAGCCTAAAAAATGATGCTATGTGAAAAAAAGTTCTCAAAACATTATTTCACAGTGTGATATCATATACTGAAAATACACGTATTTATAGTATTTAAAATTATGAAGTCAGATGAATTTGTCCAGCACGAGCAAAAGTTCAGTGTACTGAAATAAAATTGTCAAGAATATTAACATGTAGAGTGGATGCCAAGCTGCTCAGTACAGTTGTGTAGGTTGTACACTGCACGTTTATGGGAACCAGTCATATCACTCCAGGTGAAGGGCAACCCCAGAAGTTGTGTAGCACACAACCTGCGTGATTGTATATGGCAATTGGGTAAAGAGAAAGTACTTATATAAGGCCGAGAAAGACTAGAATTAGAGATAGGAACAGAAGTGGGAAACAATGTGACACAGAAGTCATGGAAGCAGAATATTTCTCTAGAAGGGAACAAGAAACTATGTCTGAAAGCTCTGAAGAGATCTAATAGTTTAAAACCCCATAAGACTGTCTGACTGAAATGCAGTCTCCATCTCTAGGTAAAATTGCCATATTTAACCTATAAAAATATATTATTTCAAATATTGCATGAAACACATGTGCCAAAAAATTATTCATTGTTGATCTCAAGTTCAAATTTCACTGGGTGCCTTGTATTTTATCTGGCAAACTTATCTGTAGAGGTAGTGACTCAGGGAATGGTAATCTATCGGAGGGAAACATTTTTTTAGCCAAAGCTTTTAAATTATTTCTGCCGTTGCTCTTTTCACTCATTACCTCTTTTGGAGACAAGATTTTCCTCTGTGTTATAGCCTACTACCACTTTTCCTCTTGGAGCCTGTCCCAGGAGCATCCTGGTCCAAGATATTCCCCAGGAAGCATTTTTGGATGCTGTGTCAGACAACCTTCAGTGCCTTTTGACTGGGAAAATCCATAGACAGTAACACTTTTAAATTAAAAACTGCACATTAACAAAGTGCTTCATGGGCAAAGCCAGAGCAAGAGGACTAAAGTGTGAGCATCAGGAAGAATCACCTCCTTCTGGTTGCTCCTGATGAGCCTTCAGCCTGGCCTTGTGCCTCAATTCCCACAGTAGCATCTTCCTCCCACTGCCAGAAAGAGCCTTCAAGGACACGCCCTCCAATGACTTCCCCTTGGTCTCAGTAAAATTAGAGCTGTCACCGTGGGGTGGGAGGCCCTATGTAATGGGCCCTTGCCCACCCTCTAGCCTGCTGGCAGCTCCCCAAATGTCCAGGCAGGTGCCTGCCCTGTGGCCTTTGCACTTCCTCTTGCACTGGCCCCCTCTCTCACTACTGAGGGTCTCTGCTCAAATGTCACGAATCAGAGAAGCCCTCTCCCCACTGAACCCACGTTACTCTATCCCTGTTACCGTTCTTTGTTGCATTTTGTTCATAGCTCTTACCACCCTCCACAGTATGTACTGATGCTGTCACCCACCAACCATGTCTAGATTGTGAGAAGAAACACCGTCTAATTTAGTCCTGCTGTACCCGTTGTGCCTGGAGTCATGCCTGGCACTTGGTGAGCACTCCATTCATTC
The DNA here is from genome assembly GCF_043159975.1 of Macaca nemestrina. Taxonomy (NCBI): domain Eukaryota; kingdom Metazoa; phylum Chordata; class Mammalia; order Primates; family Cercopithecidae; genus Macaca; species Macaca nemestrina. The sequence goes on from NC_092128.1 coordinate 113,241,265, forward strand.
ATGATGAAGTGTTCACTTCCAGTTAGAGATGCGCGGAGCCTCCTCCACACAGCAAAGAGGGCACGATGGAGGGAGGAGAGCAGATAGCCGGGAAGGGACAGGATTCAGGGAGAACAAATTCTAGAGCATGGGACCCTGTAGACCCTAGGACAGCCCCTCCCACAGGGGTAAGCCCCACTCTGGCACATGGTTGACATGTTCTCCTGACTGGGACAATCCCCTGTGGTGACCTCAGTGCCACACCATGACTGATGCCGCCTTCCCAGGGCTGGAGGGAAAGGACCTTGTTTTGGATGATGGTGGTGACTGGTTCAATTCCTTTTTTTGTTTTCACCTTAATCTCCCTCCTTTCTCACTTTTCCTGCCAGATTCTCTTTGTAGCAACTTCTTCCTTTCTTACCAACCAGCCATCTTACTTTTACTCCTGCCTCACTCATAACCATGTGCAGAAAAACCCTTCCATGACACTCCGCCCCTTTTGGCCACCCTCCTCTCTCTTGGCAGACGCAACAGTGGAGAGAGGCCTCCATTTGTAACCTCCACTGCCTTGCCTTCGATCACACTTCGACCTTCAGAGTTAAGACTTCTGTCCCCACCAACATGTGGAAATCTGTCTCTCCAAGGTCACCAAAAAATACCTATCAAGCAGACCCTTAGGATTAAACTACTAGATCACTTCATAGTTTTCAGACGTAGTTTATTGCTCCCTCCCAGAGAAATATTCTGTGGCTTCTGTGTCACATCATTCCCAGTTCTGTTCCTATCTCTAACACTAGTCTTTCTTAGCCTCACACAAGTACTTTCTCTTTCCCCGGTTGCCACGTACAGTCACATAGGTTGTGCACTACACAACTTCTGGGGTTGCCCTTCACCTAGACTGTGATATGACCAATGTCTGGAAATGCACAGTGTACAGTCTGCATAACTGTACAGAGCTGCTCTGTATCCATCTACATATTATATTCTCCACAATTTCATTTCAGTGCACTTAACTCCTCGCTCCTCATGTTCACACTGGGCAAATTCATCTGATCTGATACTTTTAAATGTTCTGTATACGATGATGTTTCCCAAATTGACATCGCCACTTCAGGCTTCTGTTCTTGTGCAACAGACCTGTATTTTTATTGCCATTCTGGATATTTCCCTTTGGATGTCCCACAGGCACTTCAAATTCTGCATTTCCAAAACTTAACTCAGTATATTTATCACCCATTGAACCAGATGTTCTCCTATATACCCTACTTCAGTTAATGAGTCTATTATCCACCTGTGACCCAAGTCAGACATCGAAGAGTCATGCTTTTCAATATTCTCACCACCCAGCATGATTTATCACCAGGTTCTGCCAAATGAGCGTATCTCTGCCTCTCCTTCCCCCACCTCCACTCTTCCAGCTATGCCCCTCTTCATCACCCTTAGGCTATTGCAGAAGGTTCCAATTTCATCTCTCCATCTGCAATCCATCTTCCACATCATACCCCAAATTGTCTTAATAAAAATACAAATCTGATCTTGTCACTTCCCTACTTAAAACTCTCATTATCTTAAAAATTACATCTCATCTTTGACAAGCAGTGCCCTCAACAATGTGGCCTCCTGCTGATGCTCAGATTCATATCATGCCAGTTTCCACCTATACCTCCTGCTCCAGCCATACCAGCTATCGCCATTACAGAGAAAACCAGACTTCTGGTACAGTTTTGTGCTTTTGCGCAAGCCAGTCTCATGATAGGACTTGTTCTCCAGTCTACCTGGAAAACCCTCAAAATCAAGTCCTCTGTAAACTCACCACTTGGCTCAGACCAGGCTAGCCACTCTGCTGTCTGTGCCACCATGTAAATATGTGTATAACTCTATGCTTTTCCTTATCCCACTACATTGTAATTGTTTTGTTTGCATGATGGTCTGTGTGATTGCTTGAGGGCCAAGCTCATATCTTGTTCGAATTTGCATCCTCTGTGCCTGGCCTAGTGCCTGACGTTGATTATGTATTCCACAATTACATGCTGATGAGTGATGAAAAGTTATATGAGTCACCATCTAAATAATACAAGGAATTGAAACATTTTACATGTTTGGAATTAGTGGTTCTAAGTCTTCCCCGAGGGAATGCCTAATTTACATACATGGAAAGGAGAGAATCTTTCACCAAGCCTCTTTCAATATTGTCCCTTTTGCCCATATTTCATTTTGTGTGAACAAATAATAAGCCAACTGCAGCCAACAGATGTCTCCTGTAATATGTCTAAGTTGCAAGCATGTGACAAGGGGGAACCCAGGAAGGGACGCAAGTTGCCAGGCCAGGGTTAATGACTGGGTGGATAGAAATAGATGCAGAGGATGGGTGAATTAGAAGTCCAGGCAATTAAATGGCACTAAAGGAAGAGGGGGTCAGGGTTCACAGGAGGACAGAAGCTGCAACTAAGAAACAGCCAAAGGGTTCTGGTAATGGGCCAAGCAGAGGCCCAAGAAGATATTGCTGAGGCTACTTGAAAGAGAACCTGCCCTTCAGAATCCAAGTTAGAGGTCAGGCAAAAGCTGGCTAAAAGTTTTAGTCTGATAAAATGATGGGAAGAAGGGCAGGAGAAACAAACGCTTATATCATAGTACTCACTATGTGACAAATACTGTTCTAAGTTACCTTTACAGGTGTTTACAACATTCCTAGGAGTTATTTTCCCAAACTTTACAGATTAGGGAAATTGAGTCCCAAAGAGCTGAAATATCATTTCCAAAGCTGCATAGTAAGTTGTGGAGCCAGAATTTAAACCAAGGAATTCTAGCTCCTGGGAGCAGGCACTCTCAACAATATGCTGCCTCCTAGAAGTAAATTTCTGGGTCAAATTGTGTTTGATTTTTAATGATCTTTTTCCATATTACCAAATTGTCTGAGAAAAGGGTTGAAACACCTGATCTTCAGAAGCAAAGTATAAGGCTGAGCCTTTTCTCACACCTTTGCCAGCTGCGAGCACCATCATGTTTCATTCTTGCCTATCAGATATACAAAAAGTGGTCCCTATTCTCAGAATTTGATTACTAATAAAATCATCATTTGTTTACTTATTTTTATTTTTGTGAATTTTGTTGTTCATGTTGTTGGTTCTTTTTTTTCTTCTGGCATCCATCTTTAATGGTGATTTTAAAGCAACCTTATATTTTAAGTTGACTAACCTTTTGACTCTTATATGTGTTGCTAATTATTATACAATTTTGTCTTTGTATTATGTATATAGTGTTTTTTACCATACTCAAATCTTGAGTTTTTCATAGTCAAATCTATCTCCCTAGAATTTTAACTATAAAACTTTATTATTTTATACATAATTTTCATTACTACTAGTTACTTCATTATTATTCTTCATTGTAATATATTACTATACTTTAATTAATACATATTTTATATACAAAGGAAAGCACAGATTCTCACAAACATTCATGTAATCTCGTTCAAATTTCACCATTGTAACTTTTGGCTGCAAATGTATTCAGATCATTTAAAAAATAACATATCTCGAATACAACTAGCAACTCTTCCCACATTCTCTCTCTAACTCCCTAGTTATTGATAGTTCTGAAAGTTTAAGCATTTTATCACTTACATTTCAGTCTATGATCCATTGTGAATTAATTTTTGTGCAGCATAAGGTAAGAATCTAGGTTATTTTTTCCCAAATAGAATTTTTCCCAGCAGCATTTATTGAAAGGAATGTATTTTCCCCATAGGAATACCTGAGGAAAATCAATTAAGCATGTAAGTATGGATTCGTTTTTTAACTCTCTTCTGTTCCATGGATCATTTTATGTTTACACCATACCACACTGTCTTAATATATGAGGGAGTTTATGCTATTATTTTCTCTTTCTAAAAAATGTTTTGGATATCCATGTATTTGTCTATTTATATAAATTTTAAACTCACCATGTCAATTTCTTTAAAAAAAAAAAAAGGATTGCTAATAGTTTGACATTTCACTGAATCTGTAGATTACTTTGGGTAGAATTGGTATCTTAACAATATTGACTCTTTAAATTGATTAACATGGTGTAAGTCTCCATGTATTAATTACCCTTGGCAACTTTTCTACATCATTTATTAAATGTATTCCTAATTTTATGTTATTGTCAATAGTATGTTTTATCTCATTTTCTAAATGTTTATTGCTAGAACATAGAAATACTACTGGGTTTTGAATATTGGCCTTTATCCTACAACCTTATTAAATTATTAGTCCTACTAGATTTTTGTAGATTACGTAAGCTCATGCTGTCTGCAAATAATGACACTTTGCTTTTTCTTTTCCAATGTTTTTACCTTTTTTTCCTTGCTTTACTACACTGGCTAGGATGTCTAATAAAATTATAAATATAGAAGTGCTGAAGCAGAAATTCTTAATTTATTCCTGGTCTTAGGCAGGAAGCGCAAAGCTTTTCATCACTGATATGTGCAGTAGTTTTTAGGGGTCTTAACCAGGTCAAGAAATTTTCTTTCTAAAAATCATCATTCATTGAGATTATTTTAATTATGAATGAGTGTTGAATGTTGTCAAATGTTTTTGGCAACTTTCAAAGTGATTGTATGTTTTCTTCTTCTTTATTTTATTAATATGATAAGTTACATTAATTGATTTTCAAATATTAAATCAATCTTGCTTTTCTGGAATGAAACCCCACTTCCCCATAATCATGTCTCATCCTTCACATATACAATTAGATTTGATTTGCGAACTTTTTAAAAGGATCTTTGTGTCCATGGTTGGCCGGGCGCGGTGGCTCACGCCTGTAATCCCAGCACTTTGGGAGGCCGAGGCAGGCGAATCACAAGGTCAGGAGATCGAGACCACGGTGAAACCCTGTCTCTACTAAAAATACAAAAAAAAATGAGCCGGGTGAGGTGGCGGGCGCCTGTAGTCCCAGCTACTCGGGAGGCTGGGGCAGGAGAATGGCGTGAACCCCAGAGGCGGAGCTTGCAGTGAGCCAGGATCGCACCACTGCACTCCAGCTTGGGCGACAGAGCAAGACTCCGTCTCAAAAAAAAAAAAAAAAAATAGTGGCCTCACAAAATAAGCTAAAATGTTTTTCCTCCTCCTCTATTTTTGAAAGGGTTTTGTAAGAGTAGCTTTATTTTCTTTTTTACATATTTGATAAGAGATATCTAGGACTAGAGTTTTCTGTATAGGAAAATTTCAAGTCATAAATTCCACTCTGATATGATTTTGCTCTGTATCCCCTCCCAAATCTCATGTCAAATTGTAATTCCCAATGTTGGGGGAGAGACCTGGTGGGAGGTGACTGGACCATAGGGGTGTTTTTCCCCCTTGCTGTTTTCATGATAGTGACTGTGTTCTCATGAGATCTTGTTGTTTAAAAGTGTAGCACTGGCCGGGCGCGGTGGCTCAAGCCTGTAATCCCAGCACTTTGGGGGGCCGAGACGGGCGGATCACGAGGTCAGGAGATCGAGACCATCCTGGCTAACATGGTGAAACCCCGTCTCTACTAAAAAATACAAAAAACTAGCCGGGCGCGGTGGTGGGCGCCTGTAGTCCCAACTACTCGGGAGGCTGAGGCAGGAGAATGGTGTGAACCCGGGAGGCGGAGCTTGCAGTGAGCTGAGATCCGGCCACTGCACTCCAGCCTGGGTGGCAGAGCGAGACTCCGTCTCAAAAAAAAAAAAAAAAAAAAAAAAAGTGTAGCACTTCCCACTTCATGATCTCTCTGTCTCCTGCCATGATGTGGAGATGTACTTGCTTCCCCTCTGCCCTTCTGTCATAATTGAAAGTTTCCTGAGGCCTCCCAGCCATGCTTCCTGTATAGCCTGTGGAACTGTGAGTCAATTAAACCTCCCTTCTGCCTAAATTACCCAGTCTTGGGTAGTCCTTATAGCAGTGTGAAAATGGACTATTACAAAAAATTGGTACCAGGAGTGGGGTATTGTTATAAAGATACCTAAAAATGTGGAAGCAACTTTGGAACTGGGTAATGGGCGAAGGCTGGAACAATGTAGAGGGGTTCTAAGAAGGCAGGAAGATGAGGGAAAGTTTTGAACCTCCTAGAGATTTGTTGAATGGTTGTAACCAAAATGCTGATAGTGATATGGACAATAAAGTCCTGGCTAAGGTGGTCTCAGATGTAGATGAGGAACTTACTGGGAACTGGAATAAAGGTCACTCTTGCCATGCTTTAGCAAAGAGACTGGTGGCATTTTGCCCCTGGTCTAGAGATCTGTGGAACTTTGAACTTGAGAGAGATGATTTAGGATAGCTGGCAGAAGAAATTTCTAGGTTTCTGGCAGAAGAAACTTCTAAGTGTCTGGCAGAAGGAATTTCTAAGCAGCAGAGAATTCAAGATTTGACCTGGCTGCTTCTAACAGCTTATACTCATATGCATTTGCAAAGAGGTGATCTGAACCTGGAAGTTACATTTAAAAGGGAAGGAGAGCATAAAAGTTTAGAATATTTGTAGTCTGACCATGCAGTAGAAAAGAAAATCCCATTTTCAGTGGATAAATTCAAGCCAGCTGCAGAAATTTGCATAAGTAAAGAAGAGATGAATGTTAATAGCTAAGACAATGAAGAAAATGTTTCTGGGGCATTTCAGAGACCTTCACAGCAGCCACTCTTATCACAGGCCTGGAAGCCTAGAAGGGAAAAAAAATGGTTTTCTAGGTCAGGCCCAGGGCCCCAATGTTCTGTGCAGCCTCAAGACATGGTGCCCTATATTTCAGCCACTCCAGCTACAGTCATGGCTAAAAGGGCCCAAGGTACAGCTCAGGCCATTGCCTTAGAGGGTTCAAGCCACAAGCCTTGGCAGCGTCCATGTGGTCTCGTGCCTGTGGGTGCACAGAAGGCAAGAGTTGAGGTTTGGGAGCCTAGATTTCAGAGGATGTATGGAAACACCTGGATATCAAAGTAGAAGTCTGCTGCAGGGTCAGAGCTCTAATGGAGAACCTCTACTAGGGCAATGTGGAGAAAAAATGTGGGGTTGGAGCCCCCACATAGAGTCCCCAGTGGGGCACTGTGTAGTGGAGCTGTGAGAAGAGGGCCATCGTTCTCCAGACCCCAGAATGGTAGATCCACTGACAGCTTGCACCATGCACCTGGAAAAGCTGCAGGCACTCAGTGCCAGCCCATGAAAGCAGCCACGAGGTCTGTGTACTTTGCAGAGCCACAGGGACAGAGCTGCCCAAGGCCTTGGGGAGCCCACCGCTTGCATCAGTGTGGCCTGGATGTGAGTCGTGGAATCAAAGGAGATTATTTTGGAGCTTTAAGATTTAATGACTGCCCTGTTGGGTTTTGGACTTGCATGGGACCTGTAGTCACTGTGTTTTGACTGATTTCTCCCTCTCAGAATGGGTCTATTTACACTGTGTTTTGACTGATTTCTCCCTCTCAGAATGGGTCTATTTACCCAATGCATCTACCCCCGTTAATATCTTGAAAGTGACTAACTTGTTTTTAATTTTACAGGCTGATAGGCAGAAGGGACTTGCCTTGTCTCAGATGAGACTTTGGACTTGGCCTTTGATGAATACTGGAATGAGATAAGACTGGGGACTGTTGGGAAGGCATGATTGTGTTTTGAAATGTGAGAAGGACATGGTATTTGGGAGGAGCCAAGGGTAGGACAATATGGCTTGGCTCTGTGTCACCACCAAAATCTCAGGTCAAATTGTAGTTCCCCATATTGGAGACAGAACCTGGTGGAAGATGAATGGATCATGGTGGTGGACTTCCCCCTTGTTATTCTCATGATAGTAAGCAATCCTGAGATCTGGTTGGTTAAAAGCGTGTATCACCTCCCCCTTCACTTTCTCTTTCTCTCTCTCCTGCCACCATGTGAAAACATGCTTTCTCCCCCTTCAACATTCTGCCATGATTGTAAGTTTCCTGAGCCTCCCAGTCATGCTTCCTATACAGCTTGCAGAACTGTGAGTAAATTAAACCTCTTTTCTTCATAAATTACCCAGCCTCAGGGAGTTCCTTAGAGCAATGCGAGAACAGACTAGTATACACTCCCTTAATTAATACAGAGCTATTCAAGTTTTGTATTCCTATTTTGGTAATTTGTGTTTCTCATTTCTATTTTAGCAATTTGTATTTTTCAAGGAATGTAGCCATTTTATCTTAATAGATTTTCAAATCCACTGGCATAAAGTTAATATTCTGTTGTTGCCTTTTTATTATCTATAAGTTCTATAGTAATGTCCCCTCTCTCATTGCCATTGTTATTTTAGTCTTCTGTGGACATCAATGAAATCAAGATGGTTGATAATGTTGTTCACATATTCTATCTTTGCTGGATTTTTGCTTAGTCGTTCTTTTGATTGTTGTTGTTGTTGTTGAAACAGGCTCACCCTCTGTCACCCAGGCTGAAGTGCAGTGGCACGATCATAGCGTACTGAAGCCTTGACCTCTCAGCCTCAAGTCATCTTCCCACCTCAGATTCCTGAGTGGTTGGGACTACAGACATGCATCACCATGTCTTGCTACTTTTTAAAATTTGTTTGTAAAAAGGGGTCTTGCTATGTTGCCCATGTTGATCTTGAACTCCTGGGTTCAAGTCAGGTTCCTGCCTCAGCCTCCCAAACTGCTGGGATTACAGGCATAAGACACCATGCCTGGCCTTTTCAATTGTTGAGAAAGTAGTATTAGACTCTCCAACCATCATTGTGGAATTGTCTATTTCTCCCACTAACTTTGTCAATATTTGCTTCATGTACTCTGAAACTCTGTTATTAGGTTCATGCACATCTATGATTGTTAGAAGCAGCAGTGACTTCGAGAAACTTCAATTATTCTCTGGGAATTATCAACTTCAGAGTTACAGGCAGCTGAAAATATTGGTAACATATGCTTGCATTTCCAATAATTTTTTACAGCTTTATTTTCCTACGTTAAACTTCTTTCTACTCAAAAAACCTTAAAATTGTTCCTGTTTTACTTGAACAACATTTTACAACTGTAAGTACAAGCAATACCTACATGATCATAATAAATACTGAATATTTATTTAGTAAAAATTATCACATATAAAAAGAATGTGGGCTACATAAGACGAATGGGAGGAAGGAAGTGTAAAATTGGTGATGGGGTACAGAATTAGTATAGCAGCTAAATTTTCATCTTCCTTAGTAGGAAGTGAATTGATAATCTAATATTAATGATCAAGAAATAAAAACTTAGGTATGTTATATACAAATATGGAAATAACTACAAGAGGAAACATTTAAGAGTTGAAATTGTTTATTCTGGAGAGAGGCACTAGGTTTCTTCTGGAGATAGGGACTTGGGTATAGGGAAGGGTGGAAGAGAAGGAGCCAGAGAATGCTGGTTTTTATTATTAGTCCTGCATTATTATTTGACTCTTTATGTATACTTTGATAAAACCAAAATTTTACTTAAATGTAATTTAAATGTAACTCAAAGTGTGATTCCATTTGTGTGGACGGTCATACAAGTACCATATCCAGGGAATATTCGGTAGAAGAAAAGAATCAGTGGCTGCTTGATAGGTCCTGGTTTCATGGCGGAGACATAATTTAACTTGAATTCTAAAATATGAGAGCAAGTGACATTAGATTTCAGTTGGTGATATTACTAGGTTATAAGTGTTTTCTAGGGAAGATACATACCCATGACAACTTACAGGCCTGAATTCTTAGCGACATTTCCTGTCCCAAGGCTGATTCAATTCTCAGACTAACAATTATTGCCTTTCTCCAATATCCTTTTTCATTTCTGTAACACCAAAGAACTTTCTGGCCTAGAATTGTTCTACTTCCAACACAGCTGACATGTGATGTTATGGCAAATTCAGAGACTCAGGTTTCTCCTGAGAAATCTGAACATCTTTTCCAATTAATTATATTAAATAGTACATAATTTTCCTTTGAGGATTCAGAAAGCCCTTGAGTTGAGTTTGCCTAAGTAAATTAGAAGCAACAACTTAGAAATAGCAGGACTCTGAAGGGTCTGAACATTTACCTAAGCAACTATACTGTGGAATGTAATGAAAAGGCGATTTTAGCATTTTTCCACTATACCTTAAATACTTTTCTGGGTCTAATTTCTCACGAGGATGAAATTTGAGACAAGTTACATGAATCTTCAGGTAATTCTATTTCAGTGATTAAAATGGACATTTCCCTGTAATAGAAGTGACTTTAATCTAGAGTTAAATTCACTCTCTCCTGAAGTTCAAAACTAATAGGTACAAAGTTCTGAAGTCAAGAGAGTCAGTGTTGTCAGAGTACTTACTCTTTCCTATTGCGTATTTTTATGTGTTCTCCCACAACCTCAATTTATGACCTTGCCAGCTTTGGAAGAAGGGAGGAACAGAAATGTTTTACAGTGGTGAGTCTGTTTCATACTCTCTGATCCTTGCAGCCAGGGTGTCTCATGGGGTCTTTGCACAGTTTGAAGGATCCCACCTTCTTTATCTCTGGAAATCTTCAATAACTATTTCCACAGAGCAGGAGGTCCATCCTCCCTAGTCGGTCATATATCTCTTTCCTTAGTCCTTACACACCTAGCTCAAAGGAAAATGTCTTTCTGCTAAGATCTCTTCTCCTGTCTCATTTTTCCTCATGAAACTCTCAGGAAACCCCCACATTGATCTCTATTGCAGGTGTCCCACAACTGGGAAACACTTGCTCAGCCTCAGCCCCATCAAACATTTTGAGTGCCAACTGCCCACAGAAGATGCTGCTCTTTCACTCTTCCATTAAACAGATTTGTTGGCCCATAGCTCACCACGTAGATTTTCCAGGAGGATGTTAGCAACAATCCATTATGTCACTTAAACTGCTGGGGACACATGAGGCACTCTGTACCTGGTCCTGTTGCATCCTCATTGTCTTGATTTGAGAGGATGGAGGTAGGGAAAGGCATCACAAGACACTAATATTTCTTTTTAAGAATAATGAATAATCTCTTATTGTCAATTGTTTTATACCCTTGATGTGGATGAGAGATGTAAGAGGCAGAAAACCAAATTATTATTGCCCCCCGGTAAATCCTTCATCACTGTAAGTGGTAAACATGGAGATGTGGTGCTCATATCCTCTTTCATGAAAGGACATTTATTGCCCAATTGCTGGGAATGCTGTCTGTGAAGTCTTTAGGTAACAGTCCTTTAGGAATTGATCCACCCAAGGTCACACCCTTTTTGGGGATGGCCAACATGATGGAGGCAGAGGTATCGAGTACCACCTATTTTGTCGCAACATGGAACAACTTTCACAGATCATTTTGTAGGGTTTGCTGAGGCTGCTGGGCCTGCATCACAGCTCAGTTTCTTCCCCTTCCCAGTCCTGCTCCATCCTTCTATCTTTCACGGATATGGATGCCAATGGCACTACTTAATAAACATCTAGATGACTAACCTGTATATCAGAGTCAGGTCCTGGAGAACAAAAACTGTGACGATAGGTCTCATACCAACGAGCAATGTGACACTTATCAAATCTTGGTGCTCTCACCAACATTTCTACATTTATATCTTAAAACACCATTTGAGCAAAAAAGAACAAATACAGGCCTTACTTAATAACCTTATGCTGAGATGGAATATTTATCATAATAAAAACACTTTTACCTTGGTATCATTTTTACATGAAATCTCAAACATTATATTCTGGTATTAAATCTATTTGAATTACTCATCCCTTATTCTTTTGTGCTACATATATACTCTGCTTTTATCACTGTATATTATAATTATCTGAAGTAACAGACCTTGGTTTATCAAAGACAAGAACTCTCTCTTATTTGTAGATATGAAAAGACTTAAGTCAGAATTACTAGTACTTAGAAATTAAGAAATATAACTTGGGAAATAAAAAAATTATATCAGAAATGATGACAAAATTAGAAAGAACAAGAACAAGAAAACACAAAAAATATTCCTTAAGAAAAGCAAAAGGTAAAGAGGATAAAAAATTAAAAATCTAAAATAAATGTAACAAGAGAAAAAAATTAATAACAAATATTGAATATAAGCAAAGAAGATTTAACACACAGATAATATGAGTCTCTGAAGAAGAAAGCAAATCAAGAGGAAAGAGCAAATAAGAAAGAATAATCAAGAAAACTCTCCTTAACTTGAATATGTTATTTGAAACTACATACAAAACCAAGAAAAGTACATACCTGAGAATACTGACTCAGAGTGACCAGTGCCAAGAAAGTCTAGTAAAATGACTGCACTTTGAAGAAAAAATTTGAAAATCCTTTGCACAGCTAGGCAAAAAAGCAAGAGATTAATAAGGGAAAATATTAGATTATTATTAGACTTTTCAACAGTAATGTTTAATGCCAGAAGTAAATGAAATAACATATTTAGAATACTTCAGGAAAAAAAAAATGTGAGTCGAGGATTTTTATATCCTAAAAACTCTCTTTCGAGTATAGAGTACACATACAAACTGTTACCACCATGTAAGAACTCAAACATGTTCCCAAGAGCCCTTGTGAGAAATCTATTGAGTGTAAGTTTTAGGAAACAAAGTGACCAAAGGAATATTGATATAAGAACTGATGGTGAATATAAAACATATAATTACTTATAGAAGTAATTTTAAATTTAAATTTAATACATATTTACACACAGAAGAAAAAATGAGCTGTCTTCACCAAAGAGACTTAGGTATAAAGGCCAAGAAAGAAGCAATGATTTTTCCTAACAGTCAAATTTTATCTAAAATATTATTTACCACTAAAAGAAACCAGAACTTCTTGGCTGATTTCAGGTTTGGGGCAAGAAGTGAACCAAACAAACCTGAAACATCTTGTCATATGAAGAAGACATGAGGACATATGTCCTCAGACAGTGAGGAAGCCATTCAAAACTATTAGGGTCATGTCAAAAGAACTCAGAAACCAGCTTGAAGAAGCTTCTCTCCACAAAAGATGAAACAATTTGAGCCTCAAAATAAATACAATTTCAACCGACTGAAACTCAGAGAATATGTTTAAGTCCATGAGTATATAATAATATTTCAATCTAATTGGTTTCCTTAGAAGATGATAGGTAATGAACTTATTATTTTTAAAACAGGTTAAATAAAAGATCAATAAAAATCAACCATCTATCCTTCTTCCTGTGTGAGAATTGTACCAGAATAACAAAATAGTAAATGACATAACGTACCACTTTATAAAAGTTTTCTAACAAATAGATAAAAAGTAGCAATAGCATTAGAATACAAATTAATGAATTTAGGTATTGAGCACCAACAGCTACTAATATTACAGAGAGAGAGACAATTATACATTTTATGCCTTCTGATGAAAGAACATCAGAAGGATTAAGCAAGTCTCTGGATCCAACTATCAATTTACAAGAAATACTGAGAACTGAGGAACCTTTTAACCTACACCAAGAGAATGCAAAATTTAGACTGCGGTAAACTCTTGGGAGGAAAATAAACTGTATGAAAAACAAAAGAATAGGAGGCTGGGCGCAGTGGCTCATGCCTGTAATCCCAGCACTTTGGGAGGCCGAGGTGGGTGGATCACAAGGTCAGGAGTTCAAGACCAGCCTGCCCAATATGGTGAAACCCCATCTCTACTAAAAATACAAAAAAAATTAGCCGGGCGTAGTGGCACATGCCTGTAATCCCAGCTACTCGGGAGGTTGAGGCAGGAGAATTGCTTGAATCCGGGAGACGGAGATTGTAGTGAGCAAAGAACCAGCCCGGGCAACAGAGCAAGACTCTGTCTCCAAAAAAAAAAAAAAAAGAATAGGAGAATGACTTACAGATTAAAGAAGACATAAAAATATGTCTATCTGTTAATGGCAAGGCTATTAGCAATTTCTAGGGTGCCCATGAGGATAATAAAGCTATGAAGAAAAATAAAGAAGTGAATAATATAAAGTCAGGATAATCATTACTTATTGGGGTAGGGAGGCTGTGATTTTCAATTACACATAAAGAAACTTCTGAAGTGACTATCACAGTTTTATTTCTCTACTGAGTGGTAGTTACAATACTGTTTGATTTACTACTCATTCAGTTATATATAATATGTGTTTTTCTGTTTCTACAATAAAAAGTTTTTTTAAAAAGTAATAAAGTGAAATTTCTTGGAAGAATTAAGAGAGTTACATGGGCATTGAAGCCTCAAACCTCTGAATACTGGAACTTAATCAACCCAACCCATCGGATAGTCTCAACATAATCCCTATCAGAATCCTAGATGAATTCTTAGTAGAAATTGACAAGTTGATTTTAAAATTCACATAGAATTGCAAGAGACCCAGAATAGCCAAAACAATCTTAAAAAAGAACAAAGTAGGAGGACTCATGCCTCCTGGTTTCAAAATATGCTACAAAGCAATGTTAATTAAGACGGTGTGCTACTGGCACAAGGATAGACAAATAGATCAGTGGCATAGAATTGATAGAGTCCAGAAACCATGTGTCTGTGGTCCACTGATTGTCAACAAGGGTGCCAAACTATTCAATGGGGAAAGAATAGTCTTTTCAGTAAATGGGTGCTGGGACAACTGGATAGCCTCATGCAAAAGCATGCAAAAAAGGTAATTTAGACCCTCACCTCATGCAAAATTTAACTCAGAATGGAGTTTAAAATTAAAAAATTAACTCAAAATGGATGGAACACCTACATGTAAGAGCCCAAATGATAAAACTTTTAAAGGAAAACAGAGGTAAATCTTCATGACTCTCAATTTGGCAAAACATTCTTAGCTAAAATACAAAAAGCATGAGCAACAAAAGAAAAGAAATACATAATTCGGACTTCATAAAAATGAAAAATCTTTGTGGCTTAAAGGATGCCATTAAGAATGTGAAAATACAACACAAAGAATGAGAGAAAAATACTGGCAAATCATATATCTGATAAGGCAATTGCATCCATAATATATATAGAACTCTTACAACTCACTTGTAAAAAGGAATAATGTAATTTTTATAATGAGCAAATGATCTGAATAGACATTTCTCCAAGGAAAATACGCATATGGCCAATAAGCACACAAAAGGATATTCTGCATCATTAGTCGTCAGAAAAATACAAAGTTAAACCACAACGAAAGACTTCTTTATACCCATTACAATGACTAGCATCAAAAATCAGGTAATAGCAAGTGTTAGGGAATCTGTGGAGAAATCGGAATGCTCATACTCTGCTGGTGGGAATGTAAAATGGTGAAGCTCCTTCAGAAAACAGCGTGGAAATTCCTCAAACTCTAAACACAGAGTTGCCTTATAACTCAGGAATTCCACTTTAGATGTATATCCAAGTAAAATGAAAATATATATATCAAACCAAAAACCTTATACGTTAATGCTTATAGCAGCATTATTGATAATATCCAGAGATGAAAACAACCCAAATGTCCATCAACTGACGTATGAGTGTAGTATATCCACACAACAGAATATTATTGAAGCATAAAATAATAAGTACTAACATATGATACAGCATGGATAAACTTAAGAACTTTATGCTAAGTGAAAGAAGTCAGTCGCAAAAGACTACATGCTGTGTGATTCCATTCATAAGCAACATCCAGAACAGGGAAATCTAGAGAGACAAAAGGTAGATTAGAAGGTAGATTAGCGGTTGCTGGCCGGGCGTCGTGGCTCACAGCTGTAATCCAAGCACTTTGGGAGGCCAAGGCGGGCGGATCACGAGGTTAGGAGATCGAAACCATCCTGGCTAACACGGTGAAACTCCGTCTCTACTAAAAATACAAAAAAAATTAGCCGGGCGTAGTGGCGGGCGCCTGTAGTCCCAGCTACTGGGAGGCTGAGGTAGGAGAATGGCGTGAACCCCGGAGGCGGAGCTTTCAGTGAGCCGAGATCGCGCCACTGCACTCCAGCCTGGGCGACAGAGCAAGACTGTCTCAAAAAAAAAAAAAAAAAAAAAAGGTAGATTATTGGTTGCTTAGAGCTGAGGGAGATGGGAGGTAGGGGTTTATATAATAGCCAAAGGACATAGAGTTTCTTTTTGAGGTAATGAAAATGCTCTAAAACTGATGATGGTGACAGTTGCACAGATCTGAAAATACACTAAAAACCGTTCAATTGTATACTTTAAATGGGCAAACTGTATGTTATGTGAATTATATCTTAATAAAGCTGGTTTTAAAAAATCAATTGGAATGGACACACAGTGTTCCCAAGCAATGATTACTCATTCTTAAATATATATATTAAAAAAAAAGGCCAAAAAATGTCTAAACATAAATCAAAGGAACAACATGATACATATTTTAAATTGACCTAATTGTTATTCTCAGAAAGTTTTGAGAATATATTTATCCATGAAACAAGTACAGGATATTAAGAGGCAGAAACAATTAAAGAGATGATTTGGAAGGTGAAGTAAAGTAAGTCTACCAAAAACAATCACAAAAACAGGATAAAAAAGAAGAAGGGGGTAGAAATGGCATAGAGAAGCAATCCAGCAGGTTCAACCTCCTGATAGACATCCCAGAAAGAGAGAATTAAGAAAAGGAAGAAAAAGAGAGTGATCAAATAAGAAAAGAAAATAATATCTAAGAGCTGAAAGTCTTCAGATTGAAAAAGGTCAACAAGTACTCAGGGCAATAAATGAAGAAAGGTCCTTACCTAGATGCTTGATGTGAAATTTCAGAACACTGAAGATAAAGAAAATGGTTTACAAACCTTCACAAAGTAAAAAAAAAATTAAGACCTCATACACAAAGGAACAGACAGACTTCTTAGCAGCACACTGGATGGCAGAAGATGATGGAGCAATGTCTTTTGTGTTAGGCCATTCTTGCATTGTTATAGAGAAATACCTGAGACTGGATGATTTGGCTCATGGTTCTGCAGGCTTTACAAGAAGCATAGCGCAGACATCTGCTTGGCTTCTGGGGAGGCCTAAGGAAGATTACAATCGTGGTGGAAGTTGAAGGGGTAGCAGGTACATCACACGGCAAAAGCAGGAACAAGACAGCAAAGGGGGAGGTACCACACACATTTAAACAACCAGATTCCACAAAACTCACTCACTATAGAAACTCAGCACCAAGAGGATGGTGCTAAGCCATTCATGAGAAATTTGCCCCCATAATCCAGTCACCTCCCACCAGACCCCACCTCCAACACTGGGGATTACATTTCAGCAAGAGATTTGGAAGGGGACACACATCCAAACTACATCACCTTCCACAATCATAGCAAATCATTCTCAGCCTTTAGGTATATTAAGTAAATATGAGTAAAAGATAAACCATGTAATGGCAACTTGATTTGTCAAGCTTGGGTTGCCTAGCACCCAACTTCCTTCCTAATAAAATCCTAATATTTTTATACATCTTTACTGCTCCCTCCTTATACATAGCCTTGGTGGAAGAAAATTCCTGGTTGATACGTCCCACTGCCCCCTACCATTACTAAAGCTAAGAGGCAAATTCTTCCTTCTTTCTGCCACATGCTATATGCTTCAGTATGGGCCCATGATATAGGTTCAACCAAAATAACTCCTCTCCATTGAACCATGAATACAAAGACTAAACAAACTTCTGGAACTCCTTCTCTTCACAGTAATGCCAGCAACAGTAGAGCAGTGGTATCATGGTCTCAGAAAACTTCTCTTTTCAGGAATTTAATGATATGTGCATATAAATAAAATAAGGAGAAAACCAAAAAGAAAAAATATATATTAGTTTACATAATACACTATATTAGACTAGATTATATATAATAATCTAGAATGATTTATATCCTGTTTATAATACATATCTTATACTTATAGATCCAGTAATTTACATATATAATTTACTCCAGAATAATTTTCTAATAATAATTTATATTTTGGTATAAATCCACTCTTTCTTTTTCCTTCCTGAAGAAAGAGTAGATCTAATATAGAATATAAATTATACAGGAAGAAATCAGCTGACATTGGAAAATCAGAGAAATCATATAATTTGGAAGTTAGAAAGATTTAATGGCATAATAAAGTAAATGGAGGGTGGAAAAGAAATCATACTTGAAGTTTAAACAAGAAGTATTCTCCATTGAAGGACACAGTGGTTATGATATTTAATCCACAAAGAAGGAAATGTAATCTTAGTTTATTACTAGGCTTAGAGTATACAACATTTACCTAGTCATAATAATAAAAAATATTTTATTGATTTCAAATTTCTAATATTGACTTGTAGAGAAATCATGGTAGCTTCTATCATATTAACAAAATAATATTATTCATCTTGTCAATGTAAAAATAAAGATATTTTCAACAGAGATAAAGAAGTGAAAAGGAGTAAGAAGAGATAGGACTGGCTATCTATGGGATAGCCATAGATATTTGGAATCATTAGGGTGCTTCTCTTACAAAATGAGGGTTCATAAGCAATTTTCTCTGGTTGATGAAACAAGAAATGGAGGTTTAGATTGTTTAAAATCATGGAGTTTGTAAGTGAAGCTCAGAACAGTGAGATAAAATACACTGAAAGAATTTCTGGAATTCAAGGAAGATGAAATGTAATTTTTCCAATTCCTCTCACTAAGTACAACTAAAACTCTGAAAATTTTATATATAAAAAAAAAAATAAGAGAACTCTACTATGTAAAAAGAATGGCTAGGGACCACAGGACAGGAGGAATAACATGATGGTGACCTCTCCAGGCTTTCTTTTTGCCTCACATACTTCAGACTTGGAGATAAAAAAGCCAGAAATTCCATAATGCCAATAGAAGCAGACAAGAAGAGCCCCCCAAAAAGCCTACTCTCTCTCTCAGAGGACAGGAAGGGGGCAACTATCAAGAGAGACAACTTTTAGACAATGGCCATCCTACTCGGGCTACCACCACAGAAAACCCATGGCCCAAACCCATCATACCAGTAGAGGCACAGTGGGGAGCCTCATCCATCCTTTTAAGTTTATAACAAGTGTGTCAACACCTCTGCAGTTTCAGAGTAAGAGAAGGACACATAACGAACCAAACCTTTTTCCCACCCCCTGGTTACAACCACCCCACCCCACCCCAACCAAAGTGCCAGTGGATACCACATAGAAAGTCTGGATTTTTCCCTACCTGACCGTAATGAGGTATCCTTCCTAACTGGTTTAAATTAGGTGTTTAAAATAACAGAAATTTATTCTTTGACAGTTCTGGAGACTAGAACTTTAAAACCAACGTTTCATCAGAGCCACACTCTCTGAAGGCTTAGGGAGAAGATCCTTCCTTGCCTCCTCCTAGCTTTTAGTGGTTGCTGGCAACCCTTAGCTTGTAGATGCATCACTTCCATCTCTGCCCTCACCATCACACCACATTTTGTGTGCCTTCACTTCATCTTCCTTCTGTGTGCATCTCTGTGTCCAAACTTTTCTCCTCTTATGAAGAAACTAGTCATTGGCTTAGGGCCAACACTGTGACTCATTGTAACTCGATTACATCTACAAAGATCCTATTTCTAAGTATGGTCACATTCTAAGTTTCTGAGTGGGCATGAGTTTTGAGGGAACACTACTCAACCCAGTGGAGACAACTAAAATAAAATGTTTAAATAAGATCCAGAGTCTTATATTATGAAAATTTTCCAAGTTTCCATGGAAAACTACTCTCATACCAAGAATCAAGAAGTCTCAAATTAAATGACAAAAGACAAGCAATAGATGCCAACACAAAGATGACATAAATGTTAGAATTATGAGACAAAGATTTGTAAACAGCCACAATAAAAATAACTTAATGAGCAACTAGAAATATGCTTGAAGCAAATTTTTTTAAAAATAGAAAACCTCAGCAAAGAAATAAAAAGTCTCAGTAGAGACTAGAAGATGTAAATAAGAACCAAATAAAAATGTTAGAGCTGAAAAACACAATAACTGAAATTAAAAGCTCTATACATAGTCTGACAACAAAATGGGGGAAATAGAGGAAATAACCCATTAATTAGAATACAGAACAATAGAAATTACCTAATTTGAACAGCAGAAAGAAAAACTGAGAGAAAAAAAACAACAGGAAACAGAGTCCCTGGGGATTTGTGGGACCATAAGAGATCTAACATTCATGTCATCAGAGTTGCAGAAGGAAAGAAGAAAAAAGGTAGGCTAAAAAAGCATTCACAAAATAACTGCTGAAAACTTTCAAAATTTACCAAGAGACATAAACCTAAAGAAACTGAGAGAATCCAAACAGGATAAACAAGAATATCCACACCAAAGCACACCACAAGCTTCTAAAAACTAAAAATTATAAACAAAGAAAAAATATTGAAAGCAGTCAGCAAAAAGCAAAAGACATCTTACCTATAGGGGGAAAATATTCCATGCTAATGACAGCAAATTTCACATCAGACACATTGGAGGTTATAAGGAAGTGGCACAATATTTTCATCTGCTGAAAGAAATCAACTATCAACCCCAAATCCTGTATTTATATCCTTCAGAAATGAGCTGAAGATCAAAATGTTCTCAGAGGAAGAGAGAATTTGTCATCAGAAGATCAATTCAAAAAGAATGAAAATGAAATGATAAAAGAAGAAATCTTGGAACATAAGGAAGGAAGAAAGAGCACAGTAAGCAAAAAAAAAAAACCAGGGAAATACAATATACTTTTCTTCTCTTGTTACATTTTCTAATTTATGTTTGACATTTGAAACAAAGCTATAACACTATCTGATGCAGTTAAGGCAATTACATTACAAGCAGAGAGGTAAAGAGAAGTAAAGGAAAGTTAGATTTCAATATCTCACTTGCACTAGTAAAATGATGACACCAGCAGTGTAATATCTAAAACAACTACTTTTTTGAATACATAAAAAGAAATGCATTTAAAAACATTATACGTAAGTCAAAATGGAATACTAAAATATAACCCACTGGAAGGCAGGGGAAAGAAAGATAAACAAAAAAAAAGGAGAGAAAGAGAGAGAATAAAATGACATAATTAAAACTTAATACATCAGTAATTACAAGAAAGTTAAATGGTATAAATATGCCAATTAAAAGACAGAGTTTGCCACAGTGGATTAAAAAAACACAATCTTACTATACGCTGTCTAGAAGAAATTCAGCTCAAATGTAACAATTTAGGCTGGTTGAAAGTAAAATAATGAAAAAAATTTATGCAAACCTTTTTTTTGGTTATTAAATAATTTGTTCATTGTATGACATTTACAAAGAAAACAAAAAGGATAGCAAGATAAAGTAAACTTCAGAACAAAGAAAATTGCCAGAGATGGAGAAGGATATTGTGTAATAATAAAAGGGTCAATACAGCAAGAACACATAGTAATTTTAAATGTGCATGCACCAAAAAGCAAAGTTACCAAATATGTGCAGAAAAACTGATAGAATGGAAAACAAAAATAGGTAAATCCATAATATAGTTGTAGGCCTTAACAACCTTCTCTCAAAATTTGATAGAGCAATTAGAGAAAAAAATCCAAGTGAGACCCCATCTCTAATAAAAAAATAAATAAATGACCAAAGATATGGAACTCAACCACACAATCAACCAATAGGATCTAATCAACATTTATAGAACACTCCACCCAAAAACAGCAGAATATACATTTTTTCTAGTGCCCATAGAACATACACCAATACAGATCATAGACTGGTCCATGAAACAAACTTCAACAAAATTTTAAGTTAAAATTACGTAGAGTGTTTTTCTAAACACAATGGAATGAAAGTAGAAATTAATGACAGAAATATTTTAGGAAAATCTCCAAACACTTGGAACTGAAGAGCATGCTCCATGGATCCAGGAGGAAATTTCAAGGAAAATCAAATGGCACATTGAAATGAACAAAATGAAAACACAACAGGAGATTTCTCATTTCTGGCCAGCATGCAGAAAGCATGGAATTGCCACTCAATCCTAACAAGTAAAAAGTTGGAAAAATGAAAAAATGAACAATTCTTAGATTTGTAAGAGAAGTGAGGATGCAGGGCAAACCACTGGCCCCAAAATCAGAAAGACAGACACGTATAGAGAATCACAACTTACCAGAGCAGAAACCCATGAGCAGAAGCCTCCATGGGAACCAGTGCCAGGGTGGGAAAACCTGAACTGTAATTAACAAATCGCTGGAATCTCAACGTGGACAAGTCAGAGAATTTGAAACTTCAGAGGGATTCAGTTATTGAGGGGCCCTCTACTTTTGTGAGTTTTGCCTGCTAGAGCTCCACCAGTTTATCAAAGCAAATGCCAGATTTTTTTAAATGCCTCCATGCTTACAGCAAGGGAGGGAAAAGTGCCATTTTGAAATATGCCAGAGCATTGTACTCTTCTTAACAAAGTCTGCCCTCAGGAGAAACTATTTAACCAGAACCTAAACCTAAACAACTAACTTGGAGGAAGTAAAATTACCAACTCCAGCTGGCTCTAGTCTTCCTGTGGAACAAAGGAATTACACAATTCCAGCCCCCTCCAGCCATATGGTCATACCTAAGGAGGGGAGTGGAACTGAACAGCACTTGTGAAGTTCACAGTCAAGAGGTACAGGCTCACTAAAAACTGAGGCCTAATCATAAGTAATTACATTACTTAAGGCCTATTTATAGCAGTTTCCTTGACCCAATACATCATGTCCAGCTGTCAGTTAAAAAATTACAAAACATACTAAAAGGCAAAACACAGTTTGGAGTGATAGAAAAAGCACCAGAACAAGACTCAGATATTGGAAGAAATGTTGGAATTATTAGATGAGGAATTTTTAAACAACTGTGATTAATATGCTAAGTGCTCTAATAGACAAAGTAGAAAGCATGCACGAATAGATGGGAAATGTAAGCAGAGAGATGGAAATTCTAGCAAAAAGCCAAAAGGAAATGGTTGACATCAAAACTAATGTAGCAGAAATGAAGAATGCCTTGCCTTTGATGGGTTTTTTAGTAGACTGAACACAGCTTAAGAAAGAATCTGTGTATTTAAAGATATCTCAGTTAAAAACCTCTAAAACTAAAACACAAAGGGGAAAAATTTTGTAAAAATCCAGAATATTTGAGAACTGTGAGAAAACTATAAAAGGCATAACATATGCTTAATGGGAATACCAGAAGGTGAGCAAATATTCAAAAAAATAATGATTGAGAATTTTCCCCAAATTAATGTCAGGCATCAAACCCAGATGCAAAAAGCTCAGAGAACACCATGAAGGATAAATTCCAGACAAACTACACCTAGGCATATTATTTCTAAACTACAGAAAATCAATGATTAAAAAAAAATCCTGAAAGAAGCCACAAGGAGTGGGTGCTGGCCCTTGCATACACAGGAGCAAAGATAATAGTTACATCCTACTGCTTCTCCTAAGAAACTATGCAAGGGTGGAGTGAAATATTTAAAGTGTTGAGGAATAAAAATCAGCCTAGAACTCTGTATCCTGCAAAATTATCCTTAATGTGAGAGAGAAATAAAGACTTACTCATACAAACAGAAATTGAGGGTATTTGTTGCCAGTAAACCTGACTTGCAAAAAACGTTAGAAGTTATTTAAGGAGAAGGAAAATAATATGGGTCAGAAACTCAGATCTACATGAAGAAAAGAAGAGCATTAGAAATGAAGAGATTGGTGAAAGTAAAAAAAAAAAAGAAAAAAACCTTGTTTTTCTTGTTCTTAATTGATCTACACGTATATATGCTTATGTTTGCTTAGGTACAAGCAAAATGAATGATAGCGACTATACAAGGGATCGGCAGGAGGAATTAGGATTATTTTGTTATTATAAATTACTCATATTACTTGTGAAGTAGTATAGTGTTATTTGAAAATAGACTTGGGTTGAGCAGCTCTTGGGGAATCGCTCCGGTATGCTCCATGCGGTCGCTGCCACTGCTATGGTCCCCGGTCGGCCGAGAGACCGCGATACTGGTTGCCCGCAGTGTGAGCAGAATTCAACGTGTACCGCTGCCGTGAAGATGGAGGGACCTTTGTCCGTGTTCGGGGACCGCAGCACTGGGGAGGCAATCCGCTCCCGGAACGTTATGACTGCAGCTTCGATTGCCAATATTGTAAAAAGTTCTCTTGGTCCAGTTGGCTTGGATAAAATGTTGGTGGATGATACTGGTGATGTAACCATTGCTAACGATGGTGCACCCATCCTGAAGTTACTGGAGGTAGAACATCCTGCAGCTAAAGTCTTTGTGAGCTGGCTGATCTGCAAGACAAAGAAGTTGGAGATGGAACTACCTCAGTGGTTATTATTGCAGCAGAACTCCTAAAAAATGCAGACGAATTAGTCAAACAGAAAATCCATCCCACATCAGTTATTAGTGGCTATCGACTTGCTTGCAAGGAAGCAGTGCGTTATATCAATGAAAACGTAATTGTTAACACAGATGAACTGGGAAGAGATTGCCTGATTAATGCTGCTAAGACATCCATGTCTTCCAAAATCATTGGAATAAATGGTGATTTCTTTGCTAACATGGTAGGAGATGTTGTACTTGCTATTAAATACACAGATATAAGAGGCCAGCCACACTATCCAGTCAATTCTGTTAGTATTTCGGAAGCCCATGGGAGAAGTCAAACAAACAGTATGCTCATCAGTGACTATGCACTAAACTGTGTGGTGGGATCCCAGGGCATGCCCAAGAGAACTGTAAGTGCAAAAATTGCTTGCCTTGACTTTAGCCTGCAAAAAACAAAAATGAAGCTTGGTGTACAGGTGGTCATTACAGACCCTGAAAAACTGGACCAGATTAGACAGAGAGGATCAGATATCACCAACAAGAGAATTCAGAAGATCCTAGCAACTGGTACCGACATTTTCTAACCACTGGTGGAATTGATGATACGTGTCTGAAGTATTTTGTGAAGGCTGGTGCTATGGCAGTTACAAGAGTTTTAAAAAGGGGCCTTAAACACATTGTGAAAGCTTCTGGAGCAACTATTCTGTCAAGTCTGGCCAATTTGGAAGGTGAAGAAACTTTTGAAGCTGCCTTGGGACTGGCAGAAGTGGTACAGGAGAGAATTTGTGATGATGAGCTGATCTTAATCAAAAACACTAAGGCTCGTACATCTGCAACGATTATCTTACGTAGGGCAAATGATTTCATGTGTGATGAGATTGAGCATTCTTAACATGATGCTCTTTGTGTAGTGAAGATAGTTTTGGAGTCAAAATCCATGGTTCCAGGTGGGGATGCTATAGAAGTAGCCCTTTCCATATACCTTGAAAATTATGCAACCAGCATGGGGTCTTGGGAACAGATTGCTACTGCAGAGTTTGCAAGATCACTTCTTGTTATTCCTAATACACTGGCAGTTAATGCTGCCCAGGACTCTACAGATCTGGATGCAAAATTAAGAGCTTGTCATAATGAGGCTCAGGTTAACGCAGAACGTAAAAATCTAAAATGGATTGGTCTTGATTTGAGGAATGGTAAATCTCGAGAAAACAAACAAGCAGGAGTTTTTGAACCAACATAGCTAAAGTTAAGAGTTAGAAATTTACATGCCCCGTTCCAAGTTGGCCGAATAAGAACAGCTCCAGTCTGCAGCTCCCAGCGTGATCAACGCAGAAGACAGGTGATTTCCGCATTTCCAACTGAGCCTCCGCTGGTGATACCCAGGCAAACAGGGTCTGGCATGGACCTCCAGCAAACTCCAATAGACCTGCAGCTGAGGGACCTGACTGTTAGATGGAAAACCTAACAAACAGAAAGGAATAGCATCAGCATCAACAAAAACGACATCTACACCAAAACCCCATCTGTAGGTCACCGATATCAAAGACCAAAGGTAGATAAAACCACGAAAATAGGGAGAAACCAGAGCAGAAAAGCTGAAAATTCTAAAAACCAGAGTGCCTTCTCTCCTCCAAAGGATTGCAGCTCCTCGCCAGCAATGGAACAAAACTAGATGGAGAATGACTTTGAGAAGTTGACAGAAATAGTTTCAGAAGGTCGGTAACAACAAACTTCTCCGAGCTAAAGGGGGATGTAAGAACCCATCGCAAGGAAATTAAAAATCTTGGAAAAAGATTAGACGAATGGCTAACTAGAATAAACAGTATAGAGAAGACCTTAAATGACCCAATAGAGCTGAAAACCATGCCAAGAGAACGTGACACATCCACAAGCTTCAAAAGCCAATTCGATCAAGTAGAAGAAAGAGTATCAGTGATTGAAGATCAAATTAATGAAATAAAGTGAGAAGAGAAGTTTAGAGAAAAAAGAGTAAAAAGAAATGAACCAAGCCTTCAAGAAATATGGGACTATGCGAAAAGACCAAATCTACATTTGATTGGTGTACCTGAAAGTGACAGGTAGAATAAAACCAAGATGGAAAACACTCTTCAGGATATCATCCAGGAGAACTTCCCCAACCTAGCAGGGCAGGCCAACATTCAAATTCAGGAAATACAGAAAATGCCACAAAGATACGCCTCGAGAAGAGCAACTCTAAGACACATAATTGTCAGATTCACCAAGGATGAACTGAAGGTAAAAATGTTAAGGTCGGCCAGAGAGAAAGGTCAGGTTACCCACAAAGAGAAGCCCATCAGACTAACAGCGGATCTCTCAGCAGAAACACTGCAAGCCAGAAAAGAGTGCAGGCCAATATTCAACATTCTTAAAGAAAAAATTTTCTACCAAGAATTTCATATACAGCCAAACCAAGTTTCATAAGTGAAGGAGAAATAAAATCCTTTACAGACAAGCAAATGCTGAGAGATTTTGTCACCACCACACCTGCCTTACAAGAGCTCCCGAAGGAAGCACTAAACATGGAAAGGAGCAACCCGTACCAGTCACTGCAAAAACATGCCAAATTGTAAAGACAATCGATGCTATGAAAAACTGCATCAATTAACGGGCAAAATAACCAGTAAACATCATAATGACAGGATCAAGTTCACACACAACAATATTAACCTTAAATGTAAATGGACTAAATGCCCTAATTAAAAGACCCAAATTGGATAAAGAGTCAAGAGCCATCAGCATGTTGTATTCAGAAGACGCATCCCACATGCAAAGACACACATAGGCTCAAAATAAAGGGATAGAGGAAGACCTACCAAGCAAATGGAAACCAAAAAAAAGAAAGGGTTGCAATCCTAGTCTCTGATAAAACAGACTTTAAACCAACAAAGATCAAAAGAGACAAAGAAGGCCATTACATAATGGTAAAGGGATCAATTCCACAAGAAAAGCTAACTATCCTAAATATATATGCACCCAACACAGGAGCACCCAGATTCATAAAGCAGCCCTTTAGAGACCTACAAAGAAACTTAGACTCCCACACAATAATAATGGGAGACTTTAACACCCACTGTCAATAATAGACAGATCAACGAGACACAAGGTTACAAGGATATCCAGGACTTGAACTCAGTTCTGCACCAAGCAGACCTAATAGACATCTACAGAACGCTCCACCCCAAATCAACAGAATATACATTCTTCTCAGCACCACATCACACTTATTCCAAAATTGACCATATAATTGGAAGTAAAGCACTCCTCAGTAAATGTAAAAGAACAGAAATCACAATAAACTGTCTCTCAGACCACAGTGCAATCAAATTAGAACTCAGGATTAAGAAACTCGCTCAAAACCACACAACCACATGGAAACTGAACAACCTGCTCCTGAATGGCTACTGGTAAATAATAAAATGAAGGCAGAAATAAAGATGTTCTTTGAAACCAATGAGAACAGAGACACAACGTACCAGAATCTCTGGGACACATTTAAAGCAGGGTGTAGAGGAAAATTTATAGCACTAAATGCCCACAAGAGAAAGCAGGAAAGATCTAAAATTGACACCCTAACATCACAATTAAAAGAACTAGAGAAGCAATAGAAAACACATTCAAAAGCTAGCAGAAGGCAAGAAATAATAAGATCAGAGCAGAACTGAAGGAGATAGAGACACAAAAAAACCTTCAAAAAATCAATGAATCCAGGAGCTGGTTTTCTGAAAAGGTCAACAAAATTGATTGACTGCTAGCAAGGCTAATAAAGAAGAAAAGAGAGAAGAATCAAATAGATGCAACAAAAATGATAAAGGGGATATCACCACCAACCCCACCGAAATACAAACTACCATCAGAGAATACTATAAACACCTATACTCAAATAAACTAGAAAATCTAGAAGAAATGGACGAATTCCTGGACACATACACCCTCCCAAGACTAAACCAGGAAGAAGTTGAATCCCTGAACAGACCAAATTGAGGCAATAATTAATATCCTACCAACCAAAAAAAGTCCAGGACCAGATGGATTCACAGCCAAATTCTACCAGAGGTAAAAAGAGGAGCTGGTACCATTCCTCTTGAAACTATTCCAATCAATAGAAAAAGAGGGAATCCTCCCTAACTCATTTCATGAGGCCAGCATCATCCTGATACCAAAGCCTGGAAGAGACACAACAAAAAAGAGAATTTTAGACCAATATCCCTGATGAACATCGATGCAAAAATCCTCAATAAAATACTGGCAAACCAAATCCAGCATCACATCAAAAAGCTTATCCAGCATGATCAAGTCGGTTTCATCCCTGGGATGCAAGGCTGGTTCAACATATGCAAATCAATAAATGTAACACATCACATAAACAGAACCAACAAAAAAACCACACAATTATCTCAATAGATGGAGAAAAGGTCTTTGAAAAAATTCAACAGCCCTTCATGCTAAAAACTCTCAATAAATTCGGTATTCATGGAACGTATCTCAAAATAATAAGAGCTATTTATGACAAACCCACAGCCAATATCATACTGAATGGGCAAAAACTGGAAGCATACCCTTTGAAAACTGGCACAAGACAGGGATGCCCTCTCTCACCACTCCTTTTCAGCATAGTGTTGGAAGTTCTGGCCAGGGCAGTCAGGCAAGAGAAAAAAAATCAAGGTATTCAATTAGGAAAAGAAGTCAAATTGTCCCTGTTTGCAGATGACATGATTGTATATTTAGAAAACCCCATCGTCTCGGCCCAAAATCTCCTTAAGCTGATAAACAACTTCAGCAAAGTCTCAGGATACAAAATCAATGTGCAAAAATCACAAGCATTCCTATACACCAATAACAGACCAATAGAGAGTCAAATCATGAGTGAATTCCCATTCACAATTGCTACAAAGAGAATAAAATACCTAGGAATCCAACTTACAAGGGATGTGAAGGACCTCTTCAAGGAGAACTATAAACCACTGCTCAACGAAATAAAAGAAGACACAAACAAATGGAAGAACATTCCAGGCTCATGGATAGGAAGAATCAATATCATGAAAATTGCCATACTGGCCAAGATAATTTATAGATTCAATGCCGTCCCCATCAAGCTGCCAATGACTTTCTTCATAGAATTGGAAAAAATAAAAAATAAAAAAATAAACTACTTTAAAGCTCATATGGAACCAAAAAAGAGTCCGCATTGCCAAGACAATCCTAAGCCAAAAAAACAAAGCTGGAGGTATCATGCTACCTAACTTCAAACTATACGACAAGGCTACAGTAAACAAAACAGCATGGTACTGGTGCCAAAACAGAGATCTAGACCAATGGAACAGAACAGAGGCCTCACAAATAACACCACATATCTACAATCATCTGATCTTTGGCAAACCTTACAAAAACAAGCAACAGGGGAAAGGATTCCCTATTTAATAAATGGTGCTGGGAAAACTGGCTAGCCATATGTAGAAAGCTGAACCTGGATCCCTTCCTTACACCTTATACAAAAATTAATTCAATATGGATTAAAGACTTAAATGTTAGACCTGAAACCATAAAAACCCTAGGAGAAAACCTAGACAATACCATTCAGGACATAGGCATGGGCAAGGACTTCATGACTAAAACACCAAAAGCAATGGCAACAAAGCCAAAATAGACAAATGGGATCTAATTAAACTAAAGAGCTTCTGCACAGCAAAAAAAAAAAAGAACTACCACCAGAGTGAACAGGCAACCTACGGAATGAGAGAAACTTTTTGCAATCTACCCATCTTACAAAGGGCTAATATCCAGAATCTACAAAGAACTTAAACAAATTGTCAAGAAAAAAACAAACAACCCCATCAAAAAGTGGGCAAAAGATATGAACAGACACTGCTCAAAAGACATTTATGCAGCCAACAGACACATGAAAAAATGTTCATCATCACTGGTCATTAGAGAAATGCAAATCTAAACCACAATGAGATGCCATCTCACACCAGTTAGAATGGTGATCATTAAAAAGTCAGGAAACAACAGATGCTGGAGAGGATGTGGAGAAATAGGAAGGCTTTTACTCTGTTGATGGGAGCATAAATTAGTTCAACCATTGTGGAAGACAGTGTGGCGATTCCTCAAGGAGCTAGAACTAGAAATACCATTTAACCCAGTGATCCCATTACTGGGTATATACCCAAAGGATTATAAATCATGCTACTATAAAGACACATGCACACATATGTTTATTGCAGCACTATTCACAATAGCAAAAACTTGGAACCAACCCAAATGTCCACCAATAATAGACCAGATTAAGAAAATGTGGCACATATTCACCATGGAATGCTATGCAGCCATAAAAAAGGGTGAGTTCGTGTCCTTTGCAGAGACGTGGATGAACCTGGAAACCATCATTCTGAGCAAACTATCGCAAGAACAGAAAACAAAATACCGCATGTTCTCACTCATAGGTGGGAATTGAACATTAAGAACACTAGGACACAGGGAGGGGAACATCACACACTGGGGCCTGTCGTGGGGTGGAGAGCTGCGGTGGGAGGATAGCGTTAGGAGAAATACACAATGTAAATGACTAGTTAATGGATGCAGCAAACTAACATGGCACATGTATACCTATGTAACAAACTTGCATGTTGCACACATGCACCCTAGAACTTAAAGTATAATAAAAAATAAATAAATAAGAGTTTGAAATTTGCAACTGAAGCTGCAATTGCCATTCTTCAAATTGATGATCTTATTAAATTACATCCAGAAAGTAAAGATGATAAACATGTAGGTTATGAAGATGCTGTTCACTCTGGAGCCCTTAATGATTGATCTGATGTCTCTTTTATTTATAACAATGTTAAATGCAATTGTCTTGTACGTTGAGTTAAGTATTATACATTAAAGTGCAACAAGCTGAAAAAAAAAAGAAAGGAAAAGAAAATAGACTTGGGTTAGCTATAAATGTATGTTTCAAACTCCAGAGCAATCACTTAAAAATGTGTTTTAAAAAGGAAAATTGATATGCTGAGAAAGGAGATAAAATGGAATCATATAAAATGCCCAGTTAAAAATTTCAAAAGGCAGAAAAGAGTGGAAGAAAAAATATGAACAAAGAACAAGAGTAATAGACAGAAGACAACAGTAATAAACACTGTAGATGTTAATGCAACTATAGCAAAATTACTTTGAACAACAGTGGTGTAAATGTACCTATTAACAGATGGAGATCAGAGTGAATCAGAGACAAGACCAAAATATATGTTGTCTACAAGAAATGCACTTTAAATATGAAAAGACATATGGATTAAAAATAAATATGAATAAGTGGAGAAAGATATACCATGCTAACACTAAGCAAAAGAAAGCAAAAGTGTCTCTATTCATTTCAGACAAAACAAACTTCATACTAGCATATTTATTAGAAATAAATAGAAACATGACATAGTTATAAAGGAGTCAATTCTCCAAAATAATATAACAATCTTTAATTTGTATGAGCCTAACAACAGAGTGTCAAAATATATGGGGCAAAAACCTACGGAACTACAAGGAAAAATAGATGAATCCACTATTACAGTTGGAGACTTCAACACCCTTCTATCAGAAATGAACAGATTCAGCAGGCATAAAATCAGTAAGGATATAGTTGAACTAAAAATACCACCAATTAACTGTATATAATTAACACCTTTAGACTACTTAATGCAACAACAGCAGAGTACACATTCTTCTCAAGTACACGTGGAACCTTCACCAAGATATACCACATCCTGGGCCATAAAACACACCTTAACAAATTTAAGAGAATTAGGAATCATATGATGTCAGCTCTCAGACCAAAATGGAGTTAAACTAAAAACAAATAACACAAAGATATCTGGGAAACCTCAAAACTTGCAGATTAAACGACACATTTCTAAATAACACATGAGTTGGAGATAAAATCTCATTGGAAATTTTAAAATATTTTTTAAAAGATCAAAATTAAAACAAAACTTATTAGAACTCTGGAATGCAGCAAATGCAGTTCTTAGATGAAAATTGATAGCATCAAAAATAAAAAAAAAAAATTAGCCGGGCATGGCAGCAGGCACCTGTAGTCCCAGCTCTTAGGGAGGCTGAGGCAGGAGAATGGCATGAAACTGGGAGGCAGAGCTTGCAGTGAGCCGAGATCTCACCACTGCACTCCAGCCTGGGTGACAGAGCAACTCCATCTCAAAAAAAAAAAAAAAAAAAAAAAAAGGAAAGAAAAAAAAGAAAATTGATAGCATTGACTGCATATATTAGCAAAGAAGAGAGATCTGAAATCAGTAATCTAAGGCTATACCTTAGGAAAAAAAAGAGCAAATTAAATTCAAAGCAAGCAGGAAAACACATTAAAATTAGAGCAGAAATCAATAAAATTGAAAACAGAAGATCAATAGAGAAAATAAATAAAACCAAAAGTTGGTCTTTGGAAAAGATCAATAAAATTAATATGCCTCTAGTCAGGCTATCTAAGGGGAAAAAAAGATGACACAAATTACTAACATCACAAATGAAGAAACACATTAAAAGAATAGTAAGGAAATACTAGGAACAAGTCTATGCCCACAAATCCGATAATCTACATAAAACAGACCAATTACTTGAAAGATACTACCTGCCAAAATGCACGCAAGAAGAAATAGGCAATCTAAACAGTCCTGTATCAAATAAATTGAATCAATAATTAATAATTTTCCCAAAGGGAAAGGACTAGGCCAAGATACATTCACAGGTGAATTCTAAAAAACATTTAAAGAAGAAATTATACCAATTCTCTACACTCTCTTTCAGAAGATAGAAGCAAAAGGAAAATTTTCTAACTCATTCTATGAGGCCAGAATTACCTTATACCAAAACCAAACAAAGATATTACAAGAAAAGAGAATTATAGATCAGTATGTTTCATGAACATAGATGCAAAAGTTATCAAAAAAATGTTAGCAAATCAAATCCAACAATATATAAAAAGAATTTTACACTGCAAAGAAGTAGGATTTATTCCATGTATGCCAGCCTGGTTCAACATTAAAAAATCAAATAATGTAATCCATTACAACAAATTAAAGAAGACAAATTACATGATCATATCAATAGATACAGAAAATTTATTTCACAAAATTCAACATCCACTCATAATTAAAACTTTCACAACCACAGATTGCAAACACTGGAGTTACCTGGAGCACGAAATACATTCTACGACCAGACTGACTAGAATCCATTGAGTTATCTAGCCAGCAGCTCTGCCTGATAGCAGAGCCCAGCTAGTGGTCTTACTAGAGATTGGAACCCAGAAAATACACATCTGGCCAAAATCAGTGGCCCAGACAACTAGAAAACTCACAACAGCTCTGCTTGCCCAGGGTCAGTGAGGGTCATCATCAGTTGTCCCTTCCAGAATCACAGACTACACTAAAGTGAAGGTCCATCCCTAGCAAAGAACACCTGTGAAAGCCAGAGAAAGGCTTTCTTCTCAGATGTTCAGACAACAACACAAGGATGCAGGAATTATGAAGACTCAGGGAACCATGGCATTTCCAAAATAAACTAATAAAATTTCCATGGTGGACCCATAAAAATGGAGATCTATTTATAAAATGACAAAGAATTCAGAATAATACCCATAAAGAAGTTCAGTGAACTAAAAGAATATACAACAAAAAGTTTAATGAAATTTGGTAAACAATGCACAAAGTGAAAAGTTTGACAAAGAAATGGAAACAAAAGAAACAGATAAAAATCCTACAAATGAAGAATACAGTGACTAACGTGAAAAATTTAACAGAAGTTTAACAGAAGGCTGCAAGACCAGACTTGATCAAATAGAAGAAAGAATTAGTGAGCTTGAAGACAGAACACTTTAAATCATTCAGAGGAGCAAAAAGACAAAAAAAAAAAAAAAAGAAAGTCTACGAAAATTAAGGAACACCACCAAGAGACCAAACCTTTGTGTAATAGGACTTACAGAAGGAAGATAAAGAAAAAGGGACAGAAAACATATTTAAATAAATAATACCTAGGATAGAGGAGGAAAAATGACGGATAGGAGGCAGGACTAACTTGCAGCTCCCACTCAGATGGACAGAGCAGCATGTGGAGACCTACATTGTGAACTTTGCTCCAAGAACTACCATAGAATTATACCAGGAAAGCTGAGAGAATCCACACACCCTTTGAAGGAGGTAGATTGCTGTTGCAGGCTCCATGGGACAGCGGAGAAACTGTGAGTCTTCTTGCTTTCTCAGCTGGGAGGCTTGTAGCCTGAGGCAAGTTCTCAGTCCTGCTCACCAGCTTCCTGGAAATAAACTCACTGCTGTTGGGGTGGCACGGCCGGAGTGAGACCAGTCTTTCAGGCTGTAGGCTGCATGGGAGCTGGGTGAGGCCTATAGCTGTTGGATTTCCTCCACTTCCCTGGTGACCTGTGTGACGCAGTAGAGGCAGCCAAAATTCCCCTGGGAACATAACTTTATTGGCCTAGGAACCACACTTCCATCCCCCATTGCAGTTGCAGCAAGCTCTGCCCAAGGAGAGTCTGAGCTCACACATGGCTAACCCTGCCCCCACCTGATGGTCTTTCTCCACCTGCCCTGGTAGCCTAAGACAAAGGACATAATCTCCTGGGAACTTAGGGATACCAGCACAACTGAGAGAACTGAAGATGGATTACATCAGAGGATTCTGAATTGCCAGAAAAAGAATTCAGAAGGTCAACTATTAAACAAATCAAGGAGGCACTAGAGAAAGGTGAAAAACAACTTAAAGATATCAAAAAAGTGATACAGGATATGAATGGAAAAATCCTCATTGAAATAGATAGCATAAATATAAAATGATCACAACTTCTAGAAATGAAGGACACACTTAGAGAACTGCAAAATACCCTGGAATGTCTCAGCAATAGAATCAAACAAGTAGAATAAAGAACTTCAGAGATTGAAGATAAGGCTTTCAAATTAACCCAATCTCAGAAGACAAAGAAAAAAGAATTTAAAAAAAGAACAAACCCTCCAAGAAGTTTGGGATTATGTTAAATGACCAAACCTAAGAATAATTGGTGTTCCTGAGGAAGAAGAGAAATCTAAAAGTTTGGAAAACATATTTGAGGGAATAATTGAGGAAAACTTCCCCAGCCTTGCTAGATATCAAGACATCCAAATAAAAGAAGCTCAAAGAACACCTGGGAAATTCATCACAAAAAGACTGTCACCTAGGCACATAGTCATCAGGTTATCTAAAGTTAAGACAAAGCAAAGAATCTTAAGAGCTGTGAGGCAAAAGTATCAGGTAACCTATACAGGAAAATCTATCAAATTAACAGCAGATTTCTCAGCAGAAACCCAACAAACTAGAAGAGATTGGGGTCCCATCTTTAGCATACTTAAACAAAACATTTATCAGCCAAGAATTTGGTATCCAGTGAAACTAAGCTTGACAAATGAAAGAAAAATACAGTCCTTTTCAGAAAAACAGATGCTGAGAGAATTTGCCAATACCAAGCCAGCACTACAAGAACTACTAAAAGAAGCTCTAAACCATGAAACAAATCCTCAAAATACACCAATATAAAATCTCATTAAAGCATAAATCTCATGGGACCTATAAAACAATAACACAATGAAAAAAGAAAAACAAGGTATTCAGGCAACAATAGCATTAAGAGTAGAATAGTACCTCACATCTCAATACTAATGTTGAAAGTAAATAGCCTAAAACTCCACTTAAAATATACAGAGTGGCAGAATGGATAAGAATTCATGAACCAAGTATCTGCTGTCTTCAGGAGACTCACGTAACACATAAGGACTCACATAAACTTAAGAAAAGGGTACAAAAAGATATCCCATGCAAACAGACACTGAAAGCAAGCAAGAAGTAGGTATTCTTTTATCAGACAAAACAAACTTTAAAGCAACAGCAATTTAAAAAGACAGAGAGGCCAGATATGGTAGCTCATGCCTATAATCCCAACACTTTGGGAGGCCAAGGTGGGTGGATAACCTGAAGTCAGGAGTTTGAGACCAGCCTGGCCAATGTGGTGAAACTCCATGTCTACTAAAAAAAAATACACAAAATTAGCTGGGTGTGGTGGCAGGTGCCTGTAATCCTAGCTATTCAGGAGATTGAGGCAGAAGAACCACTTGAACCTGGGAGGCAGAGGCTGCAGTGAGTTGAGATCACACTATTGCACTCCAGCCTGGGCAACAAGAGTGAAGCTTCATCTCAAAATAAATAAATAAATAGACAAAGAGAGACATTATGTAATGATAAAAGGACTAGTACAACAGGAAAATATCACAATTCTACATATATATGCACTTAATGCTGGAGATCCCAAATTTATAAAACCAATTACTACTAGACCTAAGAAATGAGATAGGCAGCAACACAATAATAGTGGGGGACTTCAATACTCCACTGACAGCACTAGACAGGTCATCAAAACAGAAAATTAATGACAGAACAATGGACTTAAACTATATCCTAGAACAAAGGGACTTAACATATATTTACAAAACATACTATCCAACAACTGCAGAACATGCATTCTATTCATCAACACATGGAACATTCTCCAAGAGAGACCATATGATAAACAACAGAACAAGTCTCAACAAATTTACGAAAATTGAAATTATAGCAAGTACTCTCTCAGACCATAGTGGAATAAATGAAAATCAACTCCAAAAGTGACCTTCAAAACCATGCAAATGCATGGAAATTAAATAACCTACTCCTAAATGACCATTGGGTCAACAATAAAATCCAGATGGGAATAAATTAATTCCAGAAAATTAATTCCCATCTGGATTTTATTGTTGACCCATTGATGAATGATAATAGTGACATAACCTATCAAAACCTCCGGGATACAGCAAAAGCAGTGCTAAGAGGAACATTTATAACATGAAATGCCTACATAGAAAAGTCTGGAAGATCACTAATAGACAATCTTAGATCATACCTCAAGGAACTAGAGAAACAGGAACAAACCAAACCCAAACCCAACAGAAGAAAATAAATAACCAAGATCAAAACAAAACTAAATTAAATTCAAAGAAAAGAAAATACAAAAGATATATGAAACAAAAAAAAAAACTGGTTCTTTGAAATGATAAATAACATTGATAGACAATTAGTGAGATTTACAATGAAAAAAAGAGGATCCAACTAAGTTCAATTAGAAACAAAACGGGTGAGGCCAGGCATAGTGGCTCATGCCTGTAATCTCAGCACTTTGGGAGGCTGAGCAGGCAGATCACTTGAGGTCAGGAGTTCGAGACCAGCCTGGCCACAATGCAAAACCTGTCTCTACTAAAAATACAAAAAATTAGCCAGGTGTGGTGGTGGGTGCCTGTAATCCCATGTGCTCGTGAGTCTGAGGCAGGAGAATCACTTAAACCCAGGAGGCAGAGGCTGCAGTGAGCCAAGATCGTGCCATTGCACTCCAGCCTGGACAACAAAAAAAGAGAGAGAGAGAGAGAAAGAGAGAAGGACAGGGAAGGAAGGAAGGAAGGAAGGAAGGAAGGAAGGAAGGAAGGAAGGAAGGAAGGAAGGAAGGAAGGAAGGAAGGAAGTGGGTGATATTAAAACTGGTACCACAGAAATATGAAAGATCATTCAAGGCTACTATGACCACCTTTACACACATAAAGTAGAAAACCTAGAGGAGGTAGATAAATTCTTGGAAATATACAACCCACCTAGATTAAACCAGGAAGAAATAGAAACTCTGAACAGACTGATAACAAGCAGTAAGATTGAAATGGTAATTTAAAAGTTAACCCAAAACAAAAAGTCCAGGATCAGATGGATTCACAGCTGAATTCTATCGAACATTCAAAGAAGAATTGGTACCAATCCCATTAACACTATTCCAAAATATAGAGAAAGAGGGAATCCTCCCTAAATCATTCTATGAAGCCAGTATCACCCTAATACCAAAACCAGGAAAAGACATTAAAAAAAAAAAGAAAACTACACACCAATATCCCTGATGAACATAGATGTAAAAATCATGAAGAAAATACTATCTAACTGAATCCAACAGCATATCAAAAATATAATTCACCACGATCAAGTAGGTTTCATACCAGGGATGCAGGGATGGTTTAACATACACAAGTCAATAAATGTGATACACCATATCAAAAGAATAAAAAAACAAAAATTACATGGTCATCTCAATAGATGCAGAAAAAGCATCTGACAAAATCCAGCATCACTTTATGATTAAAACCCTCAGCAAAATCGGCATAGAAAGGACATATCTTAAGGTAATAGAAGCCATCTATGAGAAACCCACAGCCAACATTATAATGAGTGGGGAATAGTTGAAACATTCTCCCTGAGAACTGGAACAAGACAAGGATGTCCACTCCCACCACGTCTATTCAACACAATACTGGAAGTCCTAGCCAGAGCAATCAGAAGAGAAAGAGATAAAGGGCATCGAAATTGGTAAAGAGGAAGTCAAACTGTTGCTGTTTGCTGATGACATGATCGTATATCTAGAAAACCCTAAAGATTCATCTAAAAAACTGCTAGAACTGGTAAATGAATTCAGCAAAGTTTCAAGATACAAAACTAACATACACAAATCAGTAGCCCTGCTATACACCAACAGCGACCAAGCTGAGAATCAAATCAAGAACTCAACTCCTTTTACAATAGATGCAAAAAAGTAATAAAATACTTAAGAATATACCTAACCAAGGACGTGAAAGACCTCTACAAGGAAAACTACAAAACACTCGTAAATGAAATCGCAGATGACGCAAACAAATGGAAACACATCCTGTGCTCATGGATAGTTAGAATGAGTATTGTAAAAATGACCATACTTCCAAAAGCAATCTACAAATTCAATGCAATTCCCATCAATATAGCACCATCATTCTTCACAGAACCAGAAAAAAAATCCTAAAATTCATACAGCACTAAAAAAGAGCCCGCATAGCCAAAGCAAGACTAAGCAAAAAGAACAAATCTGAAGGCATTACTTTACTTGACTTCAAGCTACAGTAGTATAAAAACAAGCATATAAATCAAGGGACCAGAATAAAGATCCCAGAAATAAAGCCAAATACTTACAGTCAACTGATCTTCAACAAAGCAAACAAAAACATAAAGTGGGGAAAAGACACCCTATTCAACAAATGGTGCTGGAATAATTGGCAAGTCACATGTAGAAGAACGAAACTTGATTCTCATTTCTCACCTTATAGAAAAATCAACTCAAGATGGATCAAAGACTTCAATATAAGACCTGAAACCATAAAAATTTTAGAAGATAGTATTGGAAAAACCCTTCTTGGCATTAGCTTAGGAAAAACCCTTCTAGGTATTAGCTTAGGAAAAGACTTCATGATCAAAAATCCAAAAACGGAATGCAACCAAAACAAATAGGTGGGACTTAATTAAACTAAAATGCTTATGCACAGCAAAAGAACAATCAGCAGAGTAAACAGGCAGCCCACACAGTGCGAGAAAAATCTTCACAATCTATACCTCTGACAAAGGACTGATATCTAGAATCTTCAAGGAACTCAAACAATTCAGCAAGAAAAAGAAAAAACAAACAATCCCATCAAAAAGTGGACTGAGGACATGAATAGACAATTCTCAGTGGGCAAATCACGAGGTCAGTAGATTGAGACCATCCTGGCTAACACGGTGAAACCCCATCTCTACTAAAAATACAAAAAATTAGCTGGGCGTGGTGGCGAGCGCCTGTAGTCCCTGCTACTTGGAAGGCTGAATGGCATGCAGGAGAATGGCATGAACCCAGGAGGCAGAGCTTGCAGTGAGCCAAAGTCGTGCCACTGCACTCCACTCCAGCCTGGGCGACACAGCAAGACTCCATCTCAAAAAAAAAAAAAAAAGATATAGAAACTGCCAACAAACATATGAGAAAGTGCTCAACATCACTAATGATCAGGGAACTGCAAATTGAAACCACAATGCAAAACCATCTTACTCCTGCCAGAATGCCCATGATCAAAAAATCAAATGTTGGCATGAATGTGGTGAAAATGGAACACATTTACACTGTTGGTGGGAATGTAAACTAGTACAATCACTATGGAAAACTGTGTGGAGATTCCTCAAAGAACTAAAAGTAGATTTACCATTTGATCTAGCAATTCCACTCCTTGGTATCTACCCAGAGGAAAAGAAGTCATTAGCTTGATGTGATGGTTTATGCCTGTAATCCCAGCACTTTGGGAGGCCAAGACAGGCAGATCATTTGAGTCCAGTCATTCAGTACCAGCCTGGTCAACATGAAGAAGCCCCTGTCTTTACTAAAAATGCAAAAATTAGCCAGGTGTGGTGGCACATGCCTGTAATCCCAGCTACTTGGGAGGCTGAGGCAGAAAAATCACTTGAACCCTGGAGGCAGAGGTTGCTGTGAATTGAGATCATGCCACTGCACCCCAGGCTGAGCAAAGATTCCATCTCAAAAAAAAAAAAAGTCATTATACAAAAACGGTACTTGCATATGCATGTTATAACAGCACAATTCACAACTGCAAAAATATGGAACCAGCCCAAATGCTCATCAATCAACAAGTGGATAAAGAAAATGTAGTACATATATACCATGGAATACTATTCAAACATACAAAGGAATGAAATAAAGGCATTCGCAGCAACCTGGATGGAACTGGAGACCATTACTCTAAGTGAAGTAACTCAGGAAAGGAAAACATCATATCTTCTCAGTCATAAATGGGAGCTAAGCTATGAGCACACAAAGGCATAAGAATGATACAATGAACTTTGGGGACCTGGGGGAAAGGGTGTGGGGTGGGTGAGGGGTAAAAGACTACACACTGGTTACACTGTACACTGCTAAGGTGATGGGTGCACCAAAACCTCAGAAATCACCATGAAAGCACTTATTCACATAAGCAAACACCACCTGTTCCCCCAAAACCTACCAAAATAAAATAAAATTAAAATGTTAAAAATAATAATACCTAAAAATTTTCCCAGTCTGAGGAGAAGTGACAATACCCAGGTACAAGAAGCACATAGATCCCAATTAAATACAACCATAAGAGGAGTACACTAAGACAAATAATATTCAAACTATCAAAAATCAAAGACAAAGAAAAATTCAGACAGCAGCAAGAGATAAGTAATACATCATATACAAAAGAATGACAACATGTCTTATCAACAAATTTCTCAGCAAAAGCTCTGCGGGCAAGGAGGGAGTAGGATAATATATTGAAAGTGCTGAAGGGAAAAAAACTGTCCACCAAGTCTTCTTCAACCAGCAAGATAACTTCCAGAAATTAGAGAGAAATAAAAATTTCCCAAACAAACAAAAACTAAGAGAGTTCATCATCATTAAAAATGTCTTACAGGAATTGCTATGGTGATTTCTTTAAACTGAAACAAAAATATGCTAATTAATAACATGAAACATATAAAAGCACAATATTAAGGGTATAAATAAAGCATAGCCATATTCAGAATAATCTAAGACTGTAATGATGGTGTGTAAGGCAATTTTATCCCTAGTATGAGGCTGAAAGATAAAACTATTAATAACAATGATAGCTAAAATAAATTTCAAAGGGATACATTACAAAATAATGTAAATTTTGACAGCAAAATCATAAAATGTGGGAAGGGAAATAAAAATACAGAGTTGTTATGTGCAATTCAAGTTAAGTTATTATCAGTTTGATGTAGGCTGTTGTATAAGAAAGATGTGTGCAAGCTTCATGGTAACCACAAAGCAAAATCTTTAGTAAAATTACAAAACAAAAATAGAAAGCATTTCAAGCATAATACTATAGAAGACTATCAAACCACAAAGGAAGTCATCAAGAGAGAAAGAAAATACCTACAGAAACAACCTAAAAAGAACTAACAAAATGGCAGCAGTAAGTCCTTGCTTAGTAATAATTACCTTGAACGTAACAGATTATGTTCTTCCAAAAAGATGTAGAATGACTGAATGGATTTCACAAAAATAAGATCTACCTATCTGCTGCTTACAAGAGATACACCTTACTTTGAAGAACACACATAGATGAAAGCAAAAAGATGGAAAAAGACATTCCATGCAAGTGGAAATCAAAAGAGCAGGAATAGCTATAATTATATCAGACAAAATATAATTTAAGTCAAAAACTGGAACAGGCAAAGAAAGATATTATAACATAGTAAAGGAGTCAATTCAGCAAAAGGATATAACAAATACATATATCCAACATTGGAGCACCTAAACATGTAAAACAAATATTAAAGAATCTGAAGAGAGAAATAGATTGCAATACAATAATAATAAGGAAACACTGGATTCAAACAACACTTTAGACAACATGGACTGGACAGACATGTACAGAACAGTCCATCCAATAGCAAGAGAATGCATATCTTCTAAAATGCACACAAAACATTCTCCAAGAGAGATCACCTATTAGAACACAAAACAAACTTCATAAAATTTAAGAAGATTGAAATTGTATCAAGTATCTTTTCCAACCACAATAATATAAAACTAGAAATCAGTAACAAAATTCACAAGTACATGGAAATTAAACCATGCTCTTGAACAATCAGTTGGTCTGTAAAGAAATTAAAGAAAAATTTTAAAACATTTTGAGACAAATGAAAATGGAAACAAAATTGTCAAAACTTATCATATACAGCAAAAGCAGTTCTAAAAAGAAAATTTGTAGCAATAAATG
The DNA here is from genome assembly GCF_043159975.1 of Macaca nemestrina. Classification (NCBI taxonomy): domain Eukaryota; kingdom Metazoa; phylum Chordata; class Mammalia; order Primates; family Cercopithecidae; genus Macaca; species Macaca nemestrina. Next base: position 113,284,161 of record NC_092128.1, read on the forward strand.
CCTACATCAAAATAGAAGAAAGATCACAAAATAAACTAATGTTACACCTCACAGAACAGGAAAAAGAAAACAAACTAAACTCAAAGTTAGCAAAAGGAAGAAAATAATAAAGACTAGACCAAAAATAAATGAAACAGACTAGAAAAACAATATAAAACCTCAATAAAGTAAGTCGGATGCAGTGACTTACATCCGTACTCCCAGCAATTTGGGAGGCTGAGATAGAAGGATCACTTGAGGCCAGGAGTTCGATAACAGCCAGGGGAACATAGTGAGACCCTGACTTTACAAAAAATTTAAAAATTAGCCAGGCATGGTGGCACACATTTTTAGTCCCAGTTACTTGGGAGGCATGATGGGAGAATCACTTCAGCCTGGGAAGTTGAGGCTGCAGTGAACTGTGATCATGCCACTGCAATCCAGCCTGGGCAACAGAGCAAGACCCTGTCTTTAAAAATGAACAAAATGTATTGGCTTTTTGAAAAGATAAACAAAATTGACAAACCACTAGCTAAATTAACTGAGAAAAAAGAGAGGAGACTCAAATAAACTAAAAGTGAAAAGAGGATACAATAAAACTGATACCACAGAAACACAAAGTTTCATAAGAAACTACTGTGAACAATTATACACCAACAGATTCGATAACCTAATAAAGCCCTAAAAGTATACAATGTACTAAGACTGAATCATGCAGAAGTAGAAAACTGAACAAACCAATAAAGGATAAAATGACTGAATCAGTGATAAAAAGTCTCTCATCAGGGAAAAAAAAAAAAAAAAAAAAGCCCAGGACTGATGATTTTACTGCTTAATTCTAGCAAACATTTAAAGAACTAACATCAGTCCTTCTTAAACTCTTCCAATACATTAAAGAGGAGAGAATGCTTCCAATCTCTTTTAATGAGACTAGCATTACTCTGATACCAAAGCTCGACAAGGACATTCCAAGACAAGAAAATTATTAGCCAATATCCTTGATGAACATATGCTCTAGACAGGTGATCTGCTTAAGAAATAAGAATTTAATATTTTTTAAAATATCCTTGATGAACATAGATGCAAAAATTCTGAACAAAATACTAGCAATCAATCTCAATAACACATTAAAAAGGTTATCTACCATGATCGAGTGGGATTTATCCCTGGGATGCAAAGATGGTTCAATATTCACATCAATAAGTGTGATATATTACATTAACAGAATAAAGGATAAAATCCATACAATCACTTCAGTAGATGCAGAAAAACATCCTTTCATGAAAAAAACTCATCAAATTAGTTATAGAAAAAACATACCTCAACACAATAAAGATCATATATGAGAAGCACACAGCTAACACAAAAGTGAAAAATTGAAAACCTTTCCTCTAAGATATGAAATAATATAAGGATGCCCACTCACACCACTTCTATTCAACATAGTATTGGAAGTCCTTGCCAGAGTAATTAAGCAAGAGAAAAAATAAAAGACATTCAAATAGGAAAGGAAGAAATAAAATTATCAGTGTTTGCTGATGACATGATTTTATGTAGAGAAAATAGATTTTACCCAAAAACTCTTAGAATTAATTTTTTAAAATACAGTAAAGTTACAGGATACAAAATCAACATACAAAAATCAGTACATTGGAAATAAACGATCCCAAAAATACATCAAGAGAACAATCCCATTTACAATAGTTATGAAAATAGTCCAATATGGCACAAGTATACATATGTAACAAACCTGCACATTATGCACATGTACCCTAGAACTTAAAGTATAATAATAATAAATAAATTTTAAAAAATAAAAGAAAATAGTAAGACACTTGGGAATATATTTAACCAAGGAGGTGAAAGACCTGCACACTGAAAACCACAAAACATTGGTGAAATAAATTAAAGAAGATACAAATGTGGAAAGATATTCTATATCCATGGACTGTAAGAATATTGTTAAAATGTCCATACTGTCCAAAGTGATGTACACATTTAATGCAGTCTCTATCAAACTTCCAATGCCTTTTCTCATAGAAATAGAAAAAACAATCCTAAAATTCATATAGAACTGCAAAAAAAATCCCTAATAGCCAAGGCAAATATGAGCAAAAAGAACAAAGTGGAAATGTCACATTACCTGATTTCAAATTATATTAAAAAGTTATAGTAATTAAAACAGCATGATACTGGCAAAAAAAAAAAAAAAAAAAAAAAGATAGACACCTCAACCAATGGAACAAAATAGGAAGCCCCGACATAAACCTATGCGTGTGTGGTCAATTGATTTCCAAAAAGGTGCCAAGAATATACGATGAGAAAAGGATAGGTTCTTCAATAAATGGTGTTGGGAAAACCAGATATCCACATACAGAAGAATGAAAGTAGGCCCTTATCTCACATGATATTAAAATATCAACTCAAAATGGATTAATGATGTAAACATTAAAACCAAAACGGTAAAACTATTAAAAGAAAATGTAGTGATAAATTATATGATGCTGGTCTGAACAATGATTTTTTTTTAAATTTGATCCCAAAAGCACAGGTAGCAAAAGCAAAAATAGACTAATGGGATTATATCAAACTAAAAAGCCTCTGTACACCAAAAGAAATAATTAACAGAGTGCAGAGATAACTTACGAAATGGGAGAAAAACATTTGCAAGTCATACATCCAATAAGGAGTTAATATCCAGTATACATAGGAAGCCCATACAACTCAATAGCAACAAAACAGAAAGCCCAACTTAAAAATGGGCAGGGAAACTGAATAGACATTTCTCAAAAGAAAACACACAGATGGCCAACAAATATATTTTTAAGTGCTCAACTTTGCTAATCACAAGGGAAATGCAAATTAAAACCATGAGATATCATCTCACCTCTGTCAGAATGTCTATTATCAAAAAGACAAAAGATAACCATCAGTATTGGTGAGGCTGTGGAGAAAAGGGAACCTTGTATACTGCTAGTGGAAATGTAGATTAGTACAACCACTATGGAAAACTTTATGGAGGTTCATCAATAAATTAAAAATGAAATTACCACATGATCCAGCAATCCCACTTCTGAGTATTTATCCAAAAGATCTGAAATCAATTGTTAAAGATGTCTCTGCATTCCTGTGTTTATTACAGCATTAATATGATAGCCAAGTTACAGAATCAACTAAGTGTCCATGAGCAGATAAATAGGTAAACAAAATGTGGTATACATACACCATAAAATACTATTCAGACTGAAAAAAAGAAGGAAATTCTGTCATTTGCAAGGACATGGATGGAAATGAAGAACATTATGCTAAGTAAAATAAGCCAGAGAAAGAAAGACAAATACTGGATATTCTCACTTGTATGTGGAATCCAAAACAATTGAACCCATAGTAGCACAGAATAGAATAGTGGTTACAGAGGCTGGGGGTTGGAGGGAATGAGGAGATGATGGTCAAAAGGTAAAAAGTTTTAGACAGAGGGAATATGATTTATTTGATCGCTATTGCTCAAAATAGAACATAGAGTATTGTACAACTCAAAATTGCTAAGAGGGTAGATTTCAAATGTTCTCACCACAAGAAGTGTTAAGTATATGGAGTGATGAATACATTAACTAGCTTGATTTAGTTATTCCACATTTTGTTCATAAATCATAACATCACTTTGTGCCCTAAAAATGTATACAATTATAAATTGTCAATTTATAACTTAAAAATTAAAAATAAGAAAAAAGGAGAAAAATCACAGGATTACACCAATGAATATAGAAAAAGGCTGACAAAACTCAACATCTACTCACGATTTTTTAAAAAACTTAAAAATATAGAAATAGGAAACCTGTCAACTTGATAAAGACTATCAACAATAAACCTACAGCTAACGTTGTGCTTAATGGCAAAAGATTGAATGCTTTCTCCTTAAGAATTTCTGCTCTCAGTTCTCTCATTCAACTTATTTCTGGAATTCTAGCCAGTGCAATAAAGCAAAAATGGACATAAAAGACATATAGATTAGAAAGAATGAAGTAAAAATGTCCCTATTTGCAGATGACATGATTGTCTACAAAAATCTCCTAGAAATAGTGCATCTCCAAGATTGCAGGATATAAGATAAACACGTAAAAATCTATTGTATTTCTGTATGCTAGTGATAAATATGGACAACAAAATTAAAAACCTAATACAATATATAATCACTCAAAATAAAATACTCAGGTAAATCTGACAAAATACGTACAGGACTTGCCAAAGACTATACAATGCTAATGAAAGAAATCAAAGCTCTAAATAATTGAAGAAACATAAATTTATGATTGGAATAAAATGCCTCAAATTAATATACAGCTTTAATGCAATTTCTCTCAAAAACCAAGATTTTTGTAGATATAAACAACAGTATCCTAAAATGTATATGGAAAGGTAAAGAAACTGGAATAGCTAAAATAATTTTGAGGAAAAAAAAAGAATAAAGTGGGAGAAATCTGTCTCCCCGATATCAAGGCACTATGTAGTTACAATAACCAAGACTATTGGCAAAGAGGTAAAAACAGAGATTAATGGACTAGAACATAGGCCAATGAACTAGAAGAGAGAAACAGAAGGTGCAAAAACTATTTAATAGAGAAAAGATATCCATTTCAACAAATGGTGCTGGAGCAATTTGATATCCACAGTACAAACAGAAAAAGAACCTTGACATAAACCCTGAAACTTCTACAAAATTAATTTATTCAAAACAGATTAAAGACATGTCTAAAATATAAGATTATAGATCCTGGATATCAGCAAAATGGCAGAGTAGAAGATCCAAGTCTTTGTCTCACTAAACACAAAAACATTAGACAGCTGTACACAAATGAAAATAGCTCTGGGAGGGCTCAGAAGTCCAGTTAAGAAGTACAGCAATAAAGTGGAGCACAAAAAGAAGAAGGAAGAAGGAAGAAGAGGAAGAGGAAGGAGGAGGAGGAAGAGGAAGCAGGAGGAGGAGGAGGAGGAGGAGGAGGAGGAGAAGAAGAAGAAGAAGAAGAAGAAGAAGAAGAAGAAGAAGAAGAAGAAGAAGAAGAAGAAGAAGAAGAAGAAGAAGAAGACGACGACGACGGAGGAGGAGGAGAGGAGAAGGAGGAGGAAGAGGAGGAAGGGGAGGAGGAGAAGGAAAACAAGGAGAAGGAGAAGGAAGAAAGAGGGAAGAAAAAGAAGGAGAAGGAGAAGGAAGAAGCACACAGAAAGGGTGGGAAGAACAGTTTTATGTTGCCTGCCTCATTCCATTCTCAGGCCAGAACAACTCAGCATGAGTGGAAATGAATTCTGCTCACAACTTCCCCAGTATTTCAGGGCAATGCCCTAAAGGCCCACTTTGTTTCATCTCACCTAGGTAGCTGAGGAGATTTTTATAGCAAGATACCTGAAAACGGCTAGGAACAAAGATGACAGACAGAGGCTATCAGTATCAACCACACAAGGTAGCTTAAAAAATTGCTGAAGGAAGTTCTTCAAATTGAAACAAAAATGATAAACATCAGTGCAAAAGCATATGAAAGCATAAATCTCACTGGTGAAGGTAAATATGTAGACATACACAGATTAATGTTACAGTGTAATGGTGGTACATAATTTACTTTTGACCCTAATACAAAAGTTAAAGCATAAAAAGATGTTAATGAACACACAGTATAAAAAGAAGCAAATTCTGACTACGAGAACACAAAGTATGTTGGGGAAGTAAAACTGTAGTTTTTTTATGAAATTGCAATTAAGCAGTTATCAACTTAAAATAGAAGAGTATAACCAGAAGACAGTTTACACAGACCTGGAGCTAACAACAAATAAAAAACTTATAGTACAAAATACAAAGAGAAACTAAAGCAAATCACAACAAAAATTTATTAAACAACAAAGACATCAAGACAAGACAAAAGAGAAAAACAACTGCAAAATAGAGAGAAAACAACACAAAGGCAATAATAGTTTTTCATTTAGCAGTATTTATTTTACATGCAAATAGATTAAACTCACCAATCAAAAGTCATTGAGTGGATGAATGGATTTTTTAAAAGCATGATCCAGTGATATGTTTTTTACAAGACTCACTTTAGAGAGACACATAGGCTGAAAGTAAAGAGATGGCAAAAAAAGAAAGCAAGAGTGGCTACACTTATATTAGATAAAATATAAGTGTACAATAAGGCCATAAATGTCTCTAAAGATAAATTAGGTCATTATATAAAAATAAAATAGTTGATTCAACATAAAGATATAACAATTTAAATATATATGCACCCAGTAATAGAGCACCTAAATATTGAGAGAAAATGTATCAGATCAAAAGACAGAAATTGACAGAAATATAATAATAGTAGGGAACTTCAGTGCCCAATTGCAATAATGGATAGAACAACCAAACAGGAAATCAATAAGCAGGTACCTGGACAACACAATAGACCAAACTGGCCTAATAGCCTTTAGCCTCATTTCAACCTAAGAGCCTAATAGCCTCATTTCAAAGACCTGTGCAGGTCTTTCAAATAGCCTAATAGCTTCATTTCAACCTAACAGCCAAAGTATACTTACATTCTTTTCAAGTGCACACACAATATTCCTCAGAATAGGTCACCTATCAGGTCACACACACAAAAATCTTCCACTTAAGAAAAATCAAGATTATTTGATGTACATTTTCTGAACACAATGAAATAAAACCAGAAATCAGTAACGGCAAAAAAATTCACATATATGTAGAAACTAAACAACACTCTGTTGAACATCCCATTAGGCAAAAGAGAAAGCAAAAGAAAAATTTAACAGTATTTTGAGACAAATGAAAATGAAAACACAACATGCTAAATCCTAAAGATGGCACAAAAGTAGCACTAAAAGGCAAGTTTATAGCAATAAATACTTATATTTAAAAAGAAGAAAGCTCTTTACCCCTCCATAACCTAACACCGTACAAAGGAATTAGAAAAAGAACTAACTAAACCCAAAGTTGGCAAAAGACTAAAAATAAATCAAATGAGAAACTTTTTTTTTCTTTTTTTTTTTAATTTATTTATTATTATTATACTTTAAGTTGTAGGGTACATGTGCATAACGTGCAGGTTTGTTACATATGTATACTTGTGCCTTGTTGGTGTGCTGCACCCATCAACTCGTCATTTACATCAGGTATAACTCCCAATGCAATCCCTCCCCCCTCCCCCCTCCCCATGATAGGCCCCGGTGTGTGATGTTCCCCTTCCTGAGTCCAAGTGATCTCATTGTTCAGTTCCCACCTATGAGTGAGAACATGCAGTGGTTGGTTTTCTGTCCTTGTGATAGTTTGCTAAGAATGATGGTTTCCAGCTGCATCCATGTCCCTACAAAGGACACAAACTCATCCTTTTTGATGGCTGCATAGTATTCCATGGTGTATATGTGCCACATTTTCTTAATCCAATCTGTCACTGATGGACATTTGGGTTGATTCCAAGTCTTTGCTATTGTGAATAGTGCCACAATAAACATACGTGTGCATGTGTCTTTATAGCAGCATAATTTATAATCCTTTGGGTATATACCCAGTAATGGGATGGCTGGGTCATATGGTACATCTAGTCCTAGATCCTTGAGGAATCGCCATACTGTTTTCCATAATGGTTGAACTAGTTTACAATCCCACCAACAGTGTAAAAGTGTTCCTATTTCTCCACATCCTCTCCAGCACCTGTTGTTTCCTGACTTTTTAATGATCGCCATTCTAACTGGTGTGAGATGGTATCTCATTGTGGTTTTGATTTGCATTTCTCTGATGGCCAGTGATGATGAGCATTTTTTCATGTGTCTGTTGGCTGTATGAATGTCTTCTTTTGAGAAATGTCTGTTCATATCCTTTGCCCACTTTTTGATGGGGTTGTTTGTTTTTTTCTTGTAAATTTGTTTGAGTTCTTTGTAGGTTCTGGATATTAGCCCTTTGTCAGATGAGTAGATTGCAAAAATTTTCTCCCATTCTGTAGGTTGCCTCTTCACTCTGATGGTAGTTTCTTTTGCTGTGCAGAAGCTCTTTAGTTTAATGAGATCCCATTTGTCAATTTTGGCTTTTGCTGCTGTTGCTTTTGGTGTTTTAGACATGAAGTCTTTGCCCATGCCTATGTCCTGAATGGAGAAACTTTAAAAAAAGAAAAAAGAAAAAAATCAATGAATAAGAATTCAGTTTTTTGAAAGATAAAATTAATCAAACACCTACTTAGCCTAACAAAACACAGAAGACTCAAAATCAGGAAACATTTCAATGGATGTCTCAGAAATAGAAAGGATCATAAGGAACTATTATGAACAATTCTATGCCCAACAAACTGTATAACTTAGAAGAAATGAATAAATTCCTAGACACATATGATCTACCCAAACTTAATCAAGAAGAAGCAGAACGCCTGAACAAACCAATAACAAGTAAGGAAATTGAATCAGTAACCAAAAACCTTCCAACAAAGAAAAGTCCAGGATGTGATGGCTTCATGGATTAATTCTAACAAACATTCAAAGAAGAATTAATAACAATACTTCTCAAACTCTTCCAAAAAATAGATGAGAGACACTTCCAAACTGATTCAATGAGATTAGCATTACCCTGACACCAAAACCAAAGACATTAGAGAAAAGAAAAACAACAGGCCAATATCTTAAATGAACATAGATACAAAAAATTATCAATAAAATACTAGCAAACCAAATTAAGCAGCAATTTAAAGTATCACATATCATAACTAAGTGGAATTTATCCCTGGGATACAAGAATGGTTTAACTTACGCGAATCAATCAATATGATACAATACAGTAACAAAATGAAAAAAAAAGTATACTTATCTCAATAGACCCAGAAATCACATTTGATGAAATATAAGATACATTTATACATAAAACTCTCAACAAAATAGGTATAGAAGGAACTTATTTCAACACAATAAAGGTGATATGAAAAGCCACAGCTAACATCATAATCAATGGGAGGAAACTAAAATTATTTTCTCTAAAATCTGGTAAAAGGTAAGAATATTCACTTTACCACTTTGTTTCAACATAGTACTGGGAGTCTCAGCCTGAACAATTAGAAAAAAAAAGAAAAGGCATCCAAAGCTGAAAAGATGTAAAATTATCTTCATTTTCAGATTACATATATAGAAAACCCTAAATACTCAATTTAAAGAATACTAGAGCTGATAAATCAATTCAGTAAAATCAGATACACAATTAACATACAAAAATCAAATGCTTTTCTATACACAAACAATAAACTATCCAAAAACAAATTAGGAAAACAATCCTATTCACAGTAACAACAACAAGAAGAAAATATGTAAGAATAAACAACAAAAATTTGAAAGACTTATACACTGAAAATTATAAAACACTGATGAAAGAACTTTTAAAAAAACATAGATATATGGAAGGACATTTCATATTCATGGAACAGAAGAATTAAAGAATTTTAAATATCCATACTATTCAAAGAAATCTACAGATTCAACACAATGCCCATCAAAATCTCAATGGCATTCTTTACAGAAATAGAAAAACAATCCTAAAATCCATATGGAACCCCAAAAGACCCAGAATACCCAAAGCAAACTTGCATAAGAAAAATAAAGCTGGAAGCATAAAACTCCATAATTTAAAACATATTTAAAAGCTACAGTAATTAAAACTGTATGGTACTGGCATAAAAATAGACATATCAACAGAGAATGGAATTGAAAGGCCAGAAATAAATCCATACATCTTTGACAAGGGTGCCAAGAACACAAAGTGGGGATCTCTTCAATAAATAATGCTGGGAAAATATGATATGCACGTGCAGGAGAATAAAATTAGATCATTATCTCACACCATACACAAATATCAACTCAAAATGGATGAAAGACTTAATTAAATGGATTAAAACATCTTAGTTTTATGTCTAACATGTAGGACATAAATAACCAAAAGAAAGCAAGAGTAGCTACGCTTATATTAGATAAAATATAAGTGTAAAATACGGCCATAAATGTCTCTAAAGACAAATTAGGTCAGTAGGTCTAACATGTAAGACATAAAACTACTAGAAGAAATCATAGGGGAAAAGCTTTTTGACAATGGTCTTGGCAATAATTTTTTGGATATAACACAAACAGTGCAGGGAACAAAATCAAAAATAGGCTAATGAAATGGCATCAGACTAAAAAGCTTCTGCCTGGCAAAGGAAATAATCTTTTGGAAATAAGGCAACCTATGTAATGGGAGAAAATATTTGCAAACCATATGTCCGATAATAGGTTAGTATTCATAATATATAAGCAATTCATGCAAGTCAACAGCAAAAAAAATAAATAACCCAATTTAATCAGGGATAAAAGTCCTGAATGAATATTACTCAAAAGAAGACATACAAATGACCAACTTAACTTCACTAATCATCAGGCAATGCAAATCAAAAGCACAATGACATAACACCTTACACCCATTTGAATGACTACTATCAGAAAGAAGTGTTGGGGAGGATGTGGAGAAAAGGAAACTTGTATACTGTTTGTGGGAATGTAAACTGGTGCCGGCAGACATTATAGAAAACAATATGGAGTTCCCTCACAAAGAACCCATCAATCTCATTCAAAGGAAATGAAATCATTACCTCAAAGAGATATCTACACTGCCATTGCTCATTTTTGCATTCTACACAATAGCCAAGATATGAAATCAGACTAAATTTCCATTGATAGATGACCAATAAAGAAAACATGATATATAAATCCAATAAAATATGATTCAAGACTGGTCATGGTGTCTCATGCCTGTAATCCCAGCACTTTGGGAGGCTGAGGTGGGTGGATCACGTGAGTCCAGAAGTTCAAGACCAGCCTGAAAAACATGGCAAAACCCCATCTCTACTAAAAATACAAAAATTAGCCCAGTGTGGTGCCACATGACTGTAGCCCCAGCTACTTGGGAGGCTGAGGTGAATCATTTGAGCCTGGTAGGTCAAGGCTACAGTGAGCCGTGATTGCACCACTGCACTACAGCCTGAGTAACAGAGTGAGACCCTATCTCTCTCTCTCTGTCTCTCTACATATATATACACATATACATGCCTTTAAAAGAAAGCTGAAACACATTTTCCAACAACACAGATGACCTTGGAGGACACTATGCTAAGTGAAATAAGCCAGACACCACAACACGAATACAATGTTTGTTTGTTTGTTTGTTTGTTTTTGAGACAGAGTCTCTCTCTGTTGCCTAGGCTGGAGTGCAGTGGCGCGATCTCGGCTCACTGCAAGCTCCACCTCCTGGGTTCACGCCATTCTCCTGCCTCAGCCTCCCTAGTAGCTGGGACTACAGGCACCTGCCACCACGTCCGGCTAATTTTGTTGTATTTTTTAGTAGAGACGGGGTTTCACCGTGTTAGCCAGGATGGTCTCGATCTCCTGACCTCCTGATCCGCCTGCCTCGGCCTCCCAAAGTGCTGGGATTACAGGCGTGAGCCACCGCGCCCAGCCACAAATACAAAATTAATGCTAGTGAGGATGTGGAGAAACAAGATCACTCAAATATTGCTGACAGTAATGTAAAATGGTACAGCCACCCTGGAAAACAGTTGAGCAGTTCCTTAAAAACCTAAACATGCAACTGCCATATAAAACAGCAATTGTACTCCTTTAATTTATCCCAGAGAAATGAAAACTTAGATTCACACAAAAACCTATGCATGAATGTTTATAGCAGCATTATTCCTAATTGCCAAAAACTGAAAACTATCCAGATGTCTTCCAATGGGTGAATTGATAAGCACACTGTGGCAAAGCCATACCTTGGAATACTACTCAGCTACAAAAGTAGCAAACTATTGATAACGTGCAAAAGTCTGAATCAATCTCCAGCAAACTGTGCTGAATGAAAACAAGCAATTCCAAAAGTTTCCATGCTGTATAACTTAATTTACATAATATTATTAGGCCAGGCACCGTGGCTTATGCTTGTAATCCCAGCACTTTGGAGGCTGATGCCAGAAGATCACTTGAGGCCAATAGTTCAAGACCAGCCTAGGCAATAAAGTGAGACCTTGTCTCCACAAAAAAATAGAAAAACTAGCCAGGTGTGGAGGCATGCACCTGTAGTCCCAACTACTCAGGGGGCTGAGGTGGAGGATCTCTTGAGCCCAGGATTGTGCCACTGCAATCCAGCCTGTGCAACTGGTCTCCAGCAAGACCTTGTCTCCAATAATAATGCTAATATTATTATTGAAATGACAAAAGTATAAAAATGGAGAATAGAGTAGTGATTGCCAGGGTTAAAAAGAGGCTGAGGATGAGAAGGAAGCAGAGTAGCTACGAAAGGGCAAGACAAGGGATCTTTGTGGCAATGTAGTGTTCTGCGTCTTGACTATATCAATATTGATATCTTGGTGATGATACTGGACTACTACCTGTGCAGGATGGGGAATGCTGACTAAAGGGTACATGAACTCTTTCTGCATTATTTGTTATAATTGCATGTAAATCTATAATTACCTCAAAATAAAAACTTTAAAGAAAATTAACAAAATGCATACTAAAGGATAAACAAAGACACATTGGGAGAGAAGAGGTATGAGAAAGCTAAAAGCTCATCTACACACAAGAAACTGGAAAGCAATTACACAATGTCAAAAGCTGATAAGAAAGATCAGTATAAGCTCATTTTATCAATCTAATTATTAGTATAGAATCATATTATTTAGAAATATGAGCTGTTCCCAAATAATGAGGATCAAAAGTGGTTGTCTCTGAAGACAGGCCTTGGGAAGGAGAAATGTGGGAAAGAAGGCAGGTCCTTTCCATCATAAATTCCTCCATGCACTTCTATTAAACAATGTGTTTGCATTACCTTAATTTTTAACACTAAGCTAGTTCAGGGCCTTCTCTGAAGCATACAGTTATAACGCATGTGAATGTCTTTCTGTTACTGATCATCTTGGTCAACAAATGGCTGAACTTAAACAAGGTCTTAAAGTACCTTTTCCCTTGCCCCTTTGTCGTGGATCAGCTCCTTTCCCAGATCAGAAATAAACAAAGGGAAAAGCCCACCTTACTTTCATTCCTCACATTCTGTTGACTTGTTCAACTCACTTGTGATTTTTATTTCCCTGAGTGTTCACAGGAACACTGTCCTCACTCCTTGCCCCCACCCCTCTGAGCTTCTTGATGAATAGGAATTCAATCCCACATTCACTAAGCCCCTTCAGCTTTAACCTTTTCATTCTTCTCTAGCAGAGACCTCTTCTTGAAGAATCCCAAAGCCTCCTCCTTCTGAACATCTTAGATTACAAATTAAAATTAATACATCAGTTTCAAGATAGAGTTATATTGTGATTTATTCATAATCACCCTCCCTTCAATTACCCAAACATGTATTCACTTTCCTTGGGCTGCAGATCCAAAGAGTGATTGATTTCCAGGATCATGGTGGACACCAACTCAGGGATAAGGCTGTTCTGGAGGGGAAGGAGCCACCCGTGAGCAGAAGCTACCTTGAATTCATACTCCACAGGTGGAATTAAATGCTTTTGGCACCCACCGTCAATGGGATTTTTAACATATCATGAAAGGAAGTTGAACTAAAAAAGACACATGCAGGAGGAACAAACAGAAGGATTGTGGGGTTTTATTCTTAGGCATTATGATAGAAAAGGTAAGGTGGTGCCAATGGTTTTACAGTTCAAGTCAAGTAAGATAATTTGTGCCGGAGCCTCAGAGTTGGTTCTCGAGAGAGCTGTATCCTACAATGGAGCAGGGAGCGGTTCAGAAGGCACTAACTGACAGATTCCTGAAAATGTTTGTTCCAATCCTAGGCTTAATAAGTGATCCCCTTAAAGCAAAGTTGGTTCCCCAGAACATTCATACCAACAAGAGGGTTTGGACTTCACTAGGAAAACATTGTCTTTCTGGTTTAAAAGTTGGAGGTTAGGATGAATCTTTTCCCTCAAATTGCATCTCTAAGGGAAATGACAAGTGGAGAGTGTGTGAGCCTTTGGCGTGAGCACCCTCCAAAACCTGAGCCCATTCAGATGCTGCATCTCCAAGGCTCTGAGAAATGATCATCCTCTTTACATCCCATTAAAACACTTGTGCTGAGATGATTTCTTCATCTTGGGGAAATAGAGTTGTGAACCTCAAGATGATGCATTGTGTGGGCTGGGCAAGTCTTATTTAACTCACCATCAAATGTTTAACTTTTGGATCACTTTACCCCAGCAGCAAAACTGCCTCTTTACAATGCATTTGGTTGAGTTTGGAGCCTCTACATCTGGTTTCGTCCAACTTCAGCTCATTTGATTTTCCATTGTCCAAAGATCACATCTGTGCATTTGAAATCCCCCACCAAATGCCACTACCGGCTCTGGTTCCCACTGGATATAGTGCTTCTCCTAATCAGAGCTGATGCTTTAATGGTGAGAAAAACAGGCGTCAAGTATTCAACAAATCTATTCTTTGGCACTTCTTTTAGCTTTTATTAAGGCGAATGTGAACAAGGGCAATGTGAAGTCTAATAAATATAGAGGACAGGAAAGGCTCACGTTGGATTATGGCCAGACCTGCTTTGCCCATAATAGGGCATTTAATTTTTCCTTTATTGATTACACCGTGTTTGCCACAGCAGCCCAGCTTGCCAAGAACATAGCATTATATGAATCCCGAGAGCAGGAAGGACTCAAGGAGTAATACACAAGGAAATTCAAGAAACTTTCTTCAAAACATTGACCATTGAATACCATTTTTCTCAATTTTGAAAGTACATTTTTTAACAAGTATAAGGCCTCACATTACGCGATGTGAAAAGGCTAAAAACAGCAATAGAAATTACATTCATAAAAGTGCACTGCCAACATACAGCAAAGGCTTTGGCTTGTTCTGTGCCTGTAGGGATGTAGACATGGTTAGCAGGGCTGCCTGGTGCTTATCCTCAGCTCGCTGGAGATGCCCATCCCTGGGCACTGGCTTGAAAATAAAAATTTAAACCTCTCTGATGTTGGACATGATATGAACTTAAGCCTTACAAGTTGAGTGTCTGTGCATGTGGATATGTATATGTGAGTGTGGACTTTGATGGGTGTGTGCCTATGTGGGATCTACTCCTTTTCCCTGATTATTGTCTGTCCTGGTCATATTCTCATACATTTCTTACCCCTCAGACCCTCTTGGTATAAAAGGAGTACCTATTGACTTAAAAGGGAAATTTTAATTTTAGAGCATTAAATTCCATTGGCATTAGTGATTAAGAGACTCACAGGTCCTTGCTCATCAGACATCAAGAAATCAGAGAAGTCCATGTCTCAGGACTCTTAAAAATAAGATTAACCTCTCTATTTTTTTTTAAATGCTCTCTTCCAATAAGTAGAGTCTTTGGAGTTTAACAATCATGTATTTACTATTTTGGTAGCTTTTAATCCAATATTAAAATGGTTCTGTTCAAAACATTTGGGACTATTTTAATATATCATTTGCTTAATACAATCACACAAACATGTTCTCAAAAGGTATGTATTTTATTCCCTCCTAAAGGCACAAAGGGAGGAGGGAGACTTGGCTGCTCTTTGCTGTAGAGCCCAAAGGCATGAACCATTGAGGTACAAGAGTGAAAATACACATGGGCTCTTTTTTGGTGCACATTTGGTTTCCATTTGCTTGAAATAGTTTTGTAGCCTAATAAAAAAAGAACCTACATTTTTTATATAGGGAAGTTAACTGGCTGTGGTTGGAAGACTTTTTTGTTTTTTACTCAGTTATTTTAAGGATATTATCACAATAATGCCCAACACTCCATTAGAGTGATGGAAATGAGCACTGACTTGATTTAGTATGTTTTATTTATTCATCATCTAAAACACCAAATGCCAACACCCACATATGGGGTTATGGCATATGTAAAACAGGAAAGCATTTTCTAGAAAGCAGTAGTTCTTCTATAGCATAATGTTCCAAGGTTGCCATCATTCTTTAACCAACTCCCTAAAAGAAATAGTAAATGGTCAGGTATTTTTTCATGCATAAAACTACCATAAACTCTAATCAAATGGATGCTTGCTTAAGGATTTGAATTCCAGAGTATCTCTCATGCAGAATAAGTTAAGAACTAGTCTGGGTTATTGAGTAAGGGAAGCTCACAGACCTAGCAGAAGTCAGCACAGATGAACATTCAAAAGTTCACAATTTCCAGGCTTAGGTCAGTCCTTAGGATTTCACAAGCACAGATGGAATATTTCTAAATACTTCTACTCAATGTTTAGCTTCCTAAAATATCAACTAATAAGCACCACTGGAAGGATTTCTTAATTGATGAGTTCCAAATACACCCAGAATTTAGCATTTAGAATCCCCGTGATCCAGGTACTTAAAAACTCACCTGTTCATATTCAATCAGACATGTATTCTTATAGATGTTCATTTATTTGAAATATAAATTGATGTTCAGTAGAAAGCAGATTTCTCAAGAAGTAACCATAGTGGCCTAACAACAAAGAGGTAATATTTTGTAGACCAGTGTGCATCTTTCTCATTGGGGGGATTACGACATGAGTTCCTCTCTAGCCATCCTCTTCAGGAGTGTTGTAGGAAGGCAGACAATTCCCAGGCATGGTGGCTCATGCCTGTAATCTCAACACTTTAGGAGGCCAAGGCTGGAGAATAGCTTGAGCCCAAGAATTTGAGACAAGCCTGGGCAACATAGTGAGACCCCATCTCTACAATAGTTTTTAAAAAAGCAAGTGGACAACAGATGCTAACGCACTTGGGGAAAAACATTCTACCCTCATAAGATAATGGCTGCCAGTTAGTCCTTCTTATGTGGTACTCTTCAGCTTGCCTTCCCCTTCACAGCAATGCTGCAAGACAGGTATCATTGCCATTTTGGAGGAATAAATCGAGTTACCTAGAGGGCAAGTGGCTTGCCCAAGACCACATAAACTAGAAAGCAGAGTACTGGGATTCAGCTTGAAGATGCTGCTAAATTATTCTCACTATCCATGAGCTTAAGTCTCCCCTTTGTGCCTGGAGGAGTAAGGGGAAGGGGACCATTCTACCTTTCTCACAGACATTCTCTCCTACTCCCATCTTTCTATTTCCTGCTAACTCCTGACCCTACTCATGTGGCCAAAGAAGAGGCTAGATTGAGCTGAGTGAGAACAGGTGTTGGAGGAGGCAAAGAATGGAGAGCATTTCCTCAGTCACGGAATTCTCTGTGATTGATTTGGGGTGGTCATGGCGTTTCCTTCACCTGAACAGCAATCTTGAAGCATCATCAGTGGTCCGTAACAAGTTCACATGGTCTGGGCCTTCTCTAGCCTTTATGTTTCCTTCCAGCATTATCCAGGTGGATGCCGCCTTCGGGTTTCTGGTGTCTGTAAGTCTCCTGCACAGTACCCTGAAATGTTGGGATTTATCAGTAGTCTCAGCAATGACAAAGCCCACCTGGATTCGTGTTTTTGGTTTTATTTCCAGCTTGTTTTTCCCATTAAGTGTGATCACTCCCTTTCTTCTCCATTGGAAGATCAGCTTGACTTGGGGAAGATGGTTCACTCTGTGTTCACAGGTGAATCCCCAGAACTGTTCCTGACACACAGGAGGAACTGGAGGCCTATTTGTTAAATGAATGAATCAATCAATAAATGAATACATGCTAGCAATTAGCCCAAATAAAGCAGGAACCCAATTGCTATGTTCTATATGAAGGTAATGAGTTGGGATAGACTCCTTGTAAAACAAACAAACAAAAAAACAGCCCAGTGGTTGATTTCTCATACCTGGCACATGGCTTTTGGCAGTCAGCAAAAGGCTCTGTTTCTACAGTTCCTTAGGGAGCCAGACTGGGGAGCAGCACCAGCCCTTCTCTGGAGCTCCTTGTCTGAGGGATATGGAACCACGTAGAGATGCTCTGACCTAGAAGTGAAACACATCACACTCACAGGTCCTGGCCGGAACTAGTCACGTGTTTCTACTCCACCCCAGTGGGCCAGGAAATGCAAACTTCCCACGGGCCTGCAAGGCAGGAAGCTGGGAATATTTGGTAAATTGCATGTCTGGTACCACCGAAAACAAATGAAACAGTGACTCTGTAGGCATCAAAGTGCAGTGTGGAGATTCAGAACACTAGAGCCAGGAAATGGAAGGAGGTGAACATAGAAGATGGCCAAACTAGCCGCATTCAGCATAGCACTCTTCATAAACTGTCAGAGGCAGTGCTTGCAGTGTGGCTACAGCCGCACTAGGCAACACAGTAATTGACACACAAGAAGAGCTCAAAAAAGATTTGCTGAATGAATGATCACACAAAACACGAATTCTATAGACGAAATAGAAACCGAATGAGGCTGACCATTGCTGCTTCTATTTGGAATGGTATTGTTTCATGGAAGGATGTGGGTTCATGCATAAGCCACATCAGATAGCTCACTTTTCATTTCCCTGGAGTTAAAACATGTGGCTCTTCAAAGTCACACACACAAGGCTGCAGAAACCCAATACATTGGGCAAGAGGCTATAGTCGTAAGTCCTGGGACTCTTGCCATATGAAAACACCCTCCCGTCCTGGAAGCTTTCTGCCTCCTCAGACGGGGGCTTGGATCAAGTGCTCCGCTACCCCGGTCTCTCCAGCTTTGAGATGCTGTTATTCTCTGATCCTGGTTTTGGCTTTAGCACTAAGTTATATTATATTGCTGAGGTCATTGTTTATTCTACCACATGGTTGTAGTGGCCTCATTTTATAAATGAAGGAACAAAGAACAAGAAAGTTCATATAGAGTCCAGACTCACACTATGGTTTTATGCTGAGGCCAGGGCAATGACACAAGATTTAGTGTGGGTGGTGAGTGTGAGTGTGTGTGATGTGTGGTGTGTGTGGTGTGTGTGTGTGTGTGTATATATATATATATATATATATATTTGTGTGTGTGTGACTGTGTGTGTATTGTGTGTATGTAGTATGTATGACTGCATGTATGGTGTGTGTATGTGGTGTGTATGACTGCATGTGGGGAGGGATTGGGGGGTAAGTTTCAACCTCTGCTGAAACAGCAGTTCAGGTGATAGAAGCCTCCTGTTCAACCACAAAACAGATTGTTTTCCTCCAAATTCCTCGGACATTGTGGAGCCCTGAGCCAGGATCACTATCTCCACCGTAGAGAGGGAAAATGTTAACCTGAAATCAACGTGCAGGAGAGTTGCAGGTAGTCTCCCTCAGTGGCAAACTAACACATGGAAGGCACTCACAAGAAGCATTGAATAGATGCCTCCGATATGGAGTTATACATGCTACTTTATGCACAAAGCCAGGCTGCCTGAAAGTTCCTTCTAAAGTTTTAAAAAGAGTGTGAATCTGTGCTGCAAGTTTGAAGGCAGTTCCAATTCGGACAGAAAGCTCCCTCTGCTGGCTCCAGAGCTCCCCTTTTTCTTAGCGTTAGACAGTGCAACATACTCCACCTGGCGCAGCCGAAGGACATGGGATCATGGCATGTATGTGCTGAATTAGCAATACCTGGAATGACAGGCCATGGCTCAGAAAGGATACCAAAGGAAAAAGGAGCAAGTGGCCTTTGGCCGGGGAAGGAAATGCTACTGTCACAGCCAGAGCCACTTCTCAAAAATAGTCTTGCTCTCCAGCCTGGGCGACAGAGTGAGATTCCGTCTCAAAAAACAAAAAAAAAAAAAAAAAATGAAACAGCATCTGCACAGATTAAACACTCAAGTTATCTCCTCCATCCTACAATTCACTCTGACTGAAGCATTTGAGCACAAATTATACTCTCAACGTTTTCTTAGGAACTTATAGTAAATAGAAACTCAAGCTAAAGTTCATCTCAGGAATCTGTTAACTTTACAGACAATGTTTATTTGGAATAAACTCCCTCTCCACGGTAGAGATAGTAATCCTGGCTCAGGGCTCCACAATGTCCGGGGAATTTGGAGGAAAACAATCTGTTTTGTGGTTGAACAGGAGGCTTCTATCACCTGAACTGCTCTTTCAGCAGAGGTCACAATGTGCCACACACACACATGCAGTCACACACACCACATACACACAACATACATGCAATCATGCATACTACATACACACAATACACACACAGTCACACACATATATATACCACACACACCACACATCACACACACTCATACTCATCACCCATACATGTTTGTACACACATGCACATGCAACCACAGACCCCATACACTGATTCTTACCACTCACATGCACACAGTCACACATGCTTATCCACACATGTTCACACCACACACCCACAAAGTCAAGCACATTTTACTTTCCAAAGTTTTAAAGTTTGTGTGCTCAAATTTAAAACTAGGATTTTATTTGGTAAGTACTCCACACCCCACTCATGCCCAAAGATTTTTGAATTATGCCTTCTGACAGATTTGAAATTCCTGAATAACTCATTCCTTAAGAGGTCACTCTAACCTCTGAAACAGATTTTGGGGGAAAGAGGGTGCCAGAAATCACTCAGCCTAGTGAGGCCAGTTTTACAAGTAGGTGGAGAAGGTGAATATTGAAAAATATAATTACCAGAGTTCAAACAAGTGTTTCAACCCTCAGATGCCTCTGCTACCCTCTTCCGATAGCCTGAAATATAGAATTTAAGCTCTACTTTTTTGGTCTAAAGCCATGTGACCCTTTTAAAGGGACATGTTAGTCAAGGAGTACAAGGTTTTGGTTTTGTAAGATGAATAAATTCTAAGATCTTACTTATAACATGGCGACTAGAGTTTCCAAATCTGTATGAATCCTTGAAATTTGCTAAGAAGTTGGTCTTTGGTGTTCACACACACACATGCAACTACATGAGGCAACAGATATGTTAATTAACTTGATTAAAGTGATCATTCCACAATGTATATCAAAGCATAAGGCTGTGTGTACCTTAAATATATACAACTTTTATTAGTCAATTATACCTCAACAAACCTGGAAAAATGAGATAAAAAGAAATAATGACTTAGACCAAGAGGTTATTAGATACTCTCTCAAAAACAGATTTTGTTGGAGGCAGGAGGAGCAAGGGAAGGAAGGAACCCTAAGACATTGGGCAACACATCTAAAGAGAAGTTGGGGGAGGTATGACAGTACCAAGTGGGAGATGACTTCTAGAATGAAGAGCCTTGAAATTGCTAACAGGAGGCTTGGATCAGCTCACGGTGTGGCTAAGCCAGGATGTGGTTTGGGGTTATTAATGAGCACTGATGGCTCTTCATTGCCACATACTGAGTGCTGTGCCATGGGTCAGATACTGGGCCCATTTCCCTATCACAGAATCCTCTCACAATCCTGTGAGGAAGAGACGAATCTCTCAACTTACAGATAGAAAACTAAGGTTTGGTACCTTATCCAGGGTTACGGAGCTTTGCTCTAGGAAGTAGAACCACCTAAGTGCCCTAATAGGGACTGCTCAAATAGCCATGAATGGAGTCATTATTATTTTTCTACTGTTTTCACCACAAACAAGACTAATTCTGAATAATAAACTCCAGAACAGTATCCTGTGAGTATCAACACATTCTTCCAAGGTAATCCTTCAACCCTCCCTTTAGTGATGAAGATTTTGAAGGCCAGAGGGGGCCAGTAGCGAAGCAGCATTGCTCACAAGATGCACAAGCTGCCCCCACCCCTCATTAGGGCAGGACGAAGAGCCAGCCACGATTCTAGAAAAGAAACCAGGCGGGACACAGTGGCTCATCCCTATAATCCCAGCACTTTAGGAGACTGAGATGGGAGGATCACTTGAGGTCCGGGGTTCAAGACTAGCCAGGCCAACATGGTGAAACCCTGTCTCTACTAAAAATACAAAAATTAGCTGGGCGCCACCGTGCCTGTAGTCCCGGCTACTTGGGAGGCTGAAGCTGGAGAATCGCTTGAACCTGGGAGGTGGAGTTTGCAGTGAGCCAAGATTGTGCCACTACACTCCAGCCTGGGCGACAGAAAAAGACTCCGTCTCAGTTAAAAAACAAAGAAAAAAGAAACCAAAATGCACAGTAAATAAAGTATGATTTTTCACAATTTCAAGAACAAAATTGGCATGGGATGGTATATATAATTCCACAACTACATTAATGTTTATAACCAAAGAAACACTCATATATCAGTATTTTCATTGTATTGTATAGTTTTTCCATTGAATGCATTTGTTTATTTTGCTAATTTAAAAAAAAAACAGTTGTGCAGTTAGAAGTTTCCAGAATCTACAAAATAGATATGAATCAATTATAGTAAAATAGCAATTACATTCTAATGTGAATGAAAAAGTTTTGTTCTAATTTTTCATGAGCACTACCTCGATTTAGCCCTCAAGACTGAAGTTTTCAAAGTTGAGGGCCCTCCTTTGTGTAAGTAAATCAGGAAATACGCTGAGACGCATTTACAACCCGCACTAAAGGGACTATTGTGAAATACATTGACTTGGTAATTGCTATGAAGAGTTGCTTTGCTGTTTTGATCTTTGCATGGTAAAACTCTTCCAAATGTTTCTAAAGAAAGAGAGCAGTGTATGAAGTACAAAAGTGTTGAAATCTATTACTGATCAAAATATTCCATTTGATTGTTTTTCTCTCAACACTGTAAAGCTTAGAGTCCTAATTTAGAGAACGGACATAGGTTGTCTCTGTTCTTTCCTAAATTCATCTGCCTTCCTATTGGTGGCCCTGAGAAGCTTTTTGCTATTTCTTCGATGACTTTGCATTTGAGGCTTTGCAGGTGTAGGTGGGCTGGGGAGGTGTTTTTGTTTATGTCTTCAAGGAGAATGCCTGGACAGAGAAAGAATTATTCATTTACTTTGGTATTTAAAAAATGATTTTCAACTTATTAAAATTACAAATTCATCTCGTCTCAGCCTTTTGAAAGTTAAAAATTCAAAACATTTATTTCTTCTGTAAGCTTTTAAATTCAATCTATATATATAACTATACGTGTCAGTCTAAAAAGTTTTAACAATCACTTTTAAGGAGACTTTGATTCATAGTTGATCCTACTTACAAAATTAATTTTAAAACTTCAAATATATAAAACAACATTTATAAATTTCAAATAATTGATTTCCTTCTAAATACTACAACTGTCTAATTGAACAAACTTTTCCTAAATATGTAAAAATTACACTGTACATTTAATAAATTAAACTTATAAATAAGAACTTCAAGTTTTCTAAAATGATCTAATATTTACAAACAAAGCTATTTCAACTTAGAAATTACAAGTTTCAATCAATTACTCAATTACACATTTTTAATTTATTGATAAGTTTGACTAGCATTCTAATAGACAAAATCTTATATTCAGATGCCTTATTACAAAAATATTAATATTATGTTTTGATTCTCTTACAGATTTTGATGTTAATCTAAATCTTTTTCTGGGTAAAAGATGCTAACC
Source organism: Macaca nemestrina (assembly GCF_043159975.1). Classification (NCBI taxonomy): domain Eukaryota; kingdom Metazoa; phylum Chordata; class Mammalia; order Primates; family Cercopithecidae; genus Macaca; species Macaca nemestrina. The sequence goes on from NC_092128.1 coordinate 113,307,550, forward strand.
AACTAAAATACAGTAAGTCACTCTCCAAAATGTAAGGGATACCTTCTTAGCAGATAGAAGTTCTTAACAGCTGAGCCGGGCGCGGTGGCTCAAGCCTGTAATCCCAGCACTTTGGGAGGCCGAGACGGGCGGATCACAAGGTCAGGAGATCGAGACCATCCTGGCGAACACGGTGAAACCCCGTCTCTACTAAAGAAATACAAAAAACTAGCCGGGCGAGGTGGCGGGCGCCTGTAGTCCCAGCTACTCTGGAGGCTGAGGCCGGAGAATGGCGTGAACCCGGGAGGCGGAGCTTGCAGTGAGCTGAGATCCGGCCACTGCACTCCAGCCTGGGCTACAGAGTGAGACTCCGTCTCAAAAAAAAAAAAAGAAAGAAAAGAAGTTCTTAACAGCTGAAAGTATCAGGTCTGATACAAACTGAATTCTTGTCAGTGACACAAATGGGCCACTTCAAACCGAATGGACAGACTATAACAGGGACTTCATAGTATAATGAAGGGGCTGATATCACAGAGAACCTATGTCCCGCAAAATACAGTTTCCCCAAAATGAATGAAAATCTCAATGAAAAACTGCTACCCTCACTTTTGCTGTTACATCACTTAACCGGACTTTTTCATTCCTTTCCTTTACACAATATTTAAATGTCTTTTCAAAAGCTGCAAAGACCTTGAGCTTGACAGACTTTTGCACTTTTTTTCATATTAACCCTATCTCTTAGGGCCACAGAACCTTTATAGATTATAAGATGGCATCTAATCAAATATTTATCTATTTATTTATAGTTAGTTATAGCATAGTTATGAAAAACAGATTTTGCAATCAAATTTGCATGGATTGAAATCCCAGCCCTGCCGTTTTCTAATTAGGTGACCTTGGGCAAGATACTTAAAGTCTCTGGGTCTCAGTTTTCTCATCTGTGAAAAGTATTATTTTGATATTTGTTGTGAGATTTAAATAAGTTAATATAGAAAAAGACATTAAGACAGTCCCAGGCACATACATTATATAAGCATTAGCAACCATATATTGTTGCTCTTTCATAAGATAGAACATTCTCTTGATAGACTGTCTGCCTATTTTGTAGTATTCAATAATTGTCCATAAGATGTGCCTGGTAAAAGTTTCTAGCTTAGGCCTTGTATATTTCTCTATTAATTACTGTATTAATTATTTCTCTATTATTATTAATTACTGAAGTGTAATTATTTTTTAGAAAAGAGGAAAATGATCATCCTAAAGTTTTGTTGGAGCACTGGGCCTTTTTGCTTAGCCAAAGGCAACTTCTCTAGGCTTAGCCTGGGAAGTCTGGGAAGTCTGAAGCATGGGAGAGGGTGGACCCATGGACTGGCTCACTCAACATCCATCCCAGACTCTTCTCATAGGTCTCCCCTCACAGAGAGGTGAAAAGCTGACCACCTGCTATGGTTTGGATATGGTTTGTTTGTCCCCACAAAATAATGCTGAAACTTGATTCTCAATGTGGCTGTGTTGTGGGGTGAGGCCTAGTGGGAGGTGTTTGGGTCATGGGGCAGATCCCTCATGAATGACTTGGTGCCGTTCTCATGGTAGGGAGTTCTTTCTTTCATAGGACTGGATTGGTTCTTAAGGGAAAAATTAGTTCTCACAAAAGTGGGTTGTTATCAAGCCAGGATGCCTCCCCAGGTATGGTCTCTCTTCTCATGTGTCTGCTTCCCCTTTGACCTTCTGCACTATGTTTTATACAGCACAAAAGCCCTCACCAAAAGTTGAACAGATGCCAGCGCCATGCTTCCTGTACAGCCTACAGAACCGTGAGCTAAATAAACCTCTTTTCTTTATAAATTAACCAACCTCAGTTATTCTTTTATAGCAACACAAAACAGACTAAGATACCACCACGTTCTTAAACCTCCTTGAAACTAAGGTCTGCCCAGTGATGTGGGCTCTACAAATGAGGTGCACCCATACATGAGTGGGAAGGTGGCAGCAAAGATGGAGGAGGTCTGTGGTCCTTATGCTGCTTCTCCTCTTTCTTCTACAATCACAGAAGTGGAAATGTTGGGCTGAAGCAGAGATTCCAGTTCCTAGTCCCTGATTTTGTTAGTGTTGAGAACTAGCAAAAAAAAAAAAAAAAAAAAAAAACACACACACACACACACAAAAACACACACACACAAAAATGTTGCTTTCTTCCTTTCTTCACTCGAAAATTTTGTGTTTGGTCCCCAGGCCATGCACAGTCTAGAGCAGTGGTTCTCAACCAGGGGAAATGTCCCATCCTCCCAGGGGACATCTGGCAATATCTGGAGACATTTTTGATTGTTGTGAGCAGGTATCAGGTGGGATTGGGATAGAGATGACATTGGCATTTACTGGGTAGAGGTCAGGGATGCTGCTAAACATCCTACAATGGGCAGGCCAGTCTTCACAACAAAAAATTATCCAGTCCAAAATGTCAATAGTGCAGAGGCTAGGAAATCCTAGCACCTTACCCTGTGTTCTGTATCTGCTTACTAAGTGGCTCTTTAGCTCCATGAGTGTGCTTGCATTGAACCCCACAAGATGAAGCGATAACAAGTAAAAAGTGAAATTGGGAGGAGAGCATGAGATGACTGTAAGGAGCTGAAAAACTTCCTGGGATTGTGTGCATTTTGTTAGTTTATTGATGAGTTAGTATGCATTTAATTCAAGTGAGTGAATTCAAGTGAGCAAGTGTTCTAAGAGTAAAAAGATGAAGGGAATTTTGAATATGTTACAAAGCTATCAAAATCATCCCCAGACCCTCACCACCCAAAATGTGGTCCAGAAACCAACCCCACTGGCACCACCTGAGAGTTTGTTAGAAATGAAGACACCCATGAAGGGCTGTTGAATTTTGTTAAAGGCCTTTTCTGCATCTACTGAGATAATCATGTGGTTTTTGTCTTTGGTTCTGTTTATATGCTGGATTACATTTATTGATTTGCTTATGTTGAACTATCCTTGCATCCCAGGGATGACGCCAACTTGATCATGCTGGATAAGCTTTTTGATGTACTGCTGGATTCGGTTTGCCAGTATTTTATTGAGGATTTTTGCATCGATGTTCATCAGGGATATTGGTCTAAAATTCTCTTTTTTTCTTGTGTCTCTGCCAGGCTTTGGTATCAGGATGATGCTGACCTCATAAAATGAGTTAAGGAGGATTCCCTCTTTTTCTGTTGATTGGAATAGTTTCAGAAGGAATGGTACCGGCTCCTCCTTGTACCTCTGGTAGAATTCAGCTGTGAATCCATCTGGTCCTGGACTTTTTTTGGTTGGTAGGTTATAATTATTGCCTCAATTTCAGAGCCTGCTATTGGTCTATTCAGGGATTCAACCTTTTCCTGGTTTAGTCTTGGGAGGGTGTATTTGTCCAGGAATTTATCCATTTCTTCTAGATTTTCTAGATTATTTGCATAGAGGTGTTCATAGTATTCTCTGATGGTAGCTTATATTTCTCTGGGATCAGTGGTGATATCCCCTTTATCATTTTTTATTGCATATATTTGATTCTTCTCTCTTTTCTTCTTTATTAGTCTTGCTAGCAGTCTATATATTTTGTTGAACTTTTCAAAAAACCAGCTCCTGGATTCATTGATTGTTTGAAGGGTTTTTTGTGTCTCTATCTCCTTCAGTTCTGCTCTGATCTTAGTTATTTCTTGCCTTCTGCTAGCTTTTGAATATGTTTGCTCTTGCTTCTCTAGTTCTTTTAATTGTGATGTTAGGGTGTCGATTTTAGATCTTTCCTGCTTTCTCTTGTGGGCATTTATAAACTTCCCTCTACACACTGCTTTAAATGTATCCCAGAGATTCTGGTATGTTGCATATTTGTTCTCATTGGTTTCAAAGAACATCTTTATTTCTGCCTTCATTTCATTATTTACCCAGCAGTCATTCAGGAGCAGGTTGTTCTTTGTAGTTTCCATGTAGTTGAGTGGTTTTGAGTGAGTTTCTTAATCCTGAGTTCTAGTTTGTTTGCACTGTTGTCTGAGAGACAGTTTGTTATAATTTCTGTTCTTTTACATTTGCTGAGGAGTGCTTTACTTCCAACTATGTGGTCAATTTTAGAATAAGTGTGATGTGGTGCTGAGAAGAATGTATATTCTGTTGATTTGGCGTGGAGAGTTCTGTAGATGTCTATTAGGTCCACTTGGTGCAGAGCTGAGTTCAATTCCTGGATATCCTTTTTAACTTTCTGTCTTATTGATATGTCTAATGTTGACAGTGGGGTATTAAAAACTCTCAATAAATTAGGTATTGATGGGACGAATCTCAAAATAATAAGAGCTATTTATGACAAACCCACAGCCAATATCATACTGAATGGGCAAAAACTGGAAGCATTCCCTTTGAAAACTGGCACAGGACAGGGATGCCCTCTCTCACCACTCCTATTCAACATAGTGTTGGAAGTTCTGGCCAGGGCAATCAGGCAGGAGAAAGATATAAAGAGTATTCAATTAGGAAAAGAGGAAGTCAAATTGTTCCTGTTTGCAAGTGACATGATTGTATATTTAGAAAACCCCATCGTCTCAGCCCAAAGTCTCCTTAGGCTGATAAGCAACTTCAGCAAAGTCTCAGGATACAAAAGCAATGTGCAAAAATCACAAGCATTCTTATACACCAATAACAGACAAACAGAGAGCCAAATCATGAGTGAACTCCCATTCACAATTCCTTCAAAGAGAATAAAATACCTAGGAACCCACCTCTTCCAGAACTAAAAACCACTGCTCAACGAAATAAAAGAGGACACAAACAAATAGAAGAACATTCCATGCTCATGGATAGGAAGAATCAATATCATGAAAATGGCCATACTGCCCAAGGTAATTTATAGATTCAATGACATCCCCATCAAGCTACCAATGACTTTCTTCACAGAATTGGAAAAAACTTCTTTAAAGCTCATATGAAACCAAAAAAGAGCCCGCATTGCCAAGACAATCCTAAGCCAAAAAAACAAAGCCGGAGGCATCACGCTACCTGACTTCAAACTAGACCACAAGGCTACAGTAACCAAAACAGCATGGTACTGGTACCAAAACAGAGATATAGACCAATGGAACAGAGCAGAGCCCTCAGAAATAATACCACACGTCTACACCTATCTGATCTTTGACAAACCTGACAAAAACAAGAAATGGGGAAAGGATTCCCTATTTAATAAATGGTGCTGGGAAAACTGGCTAGCCATATGTAGAAAGCTGAAACTGGATCCCTTCCTTACACCTTATACAAGAGTTAATTCAAGATAGATTTAAGACTTAAATGTTAGACCTGAAACCATAAAAATTCCAGAAGAAAACCTAGGCAATACCATTCAGGACATAGGCATGGGCAAGGACTTCATGACTAAAACACCAAAAGTAATGGCAACAAAACCAAAATAGATAAATGGGATCTAATTAAACTAAAGAGCTTCTGCACAGCAAAAGAAACTACCATCAGAGTGAACAGGCAACCTACAGAATGGGAGAAAACTTTTGCAATCTATTCATCTGACAAAGGGCTAATATCCAGAATCTAAAAGAACTTATACAAACTTACAAGATAAAAACAAACAACCCCATCAAAAAGTGGGCAAAAGATATGAACAGACACTTCTCAAAAGAACATATTTATGCAGGCAACAGACACATGAAAAAACGCTCGTCATCACTGGCCATCAGAGAAATGCAAATCAAAACCACAATGAGATACCATCTTACACCAGTTAGAATGGTGATCATTAAAAAGTCAGGAAACAACAGGTGCTGGAGAGGATGTGGAGAAATAGGAACACTTTTACACTGTTGGTGGGACTGTAAACTAGTTCAACCGTTGTGGAAGACAGTGTGGTGATTCCTCAAGGATCTAGAACTAGAAATACCATTTGACCCAGCCATCCCATTACTTGGGATATACCCAAAGGATTACAAATCATGCTGCTATAAAGACACATGCACACGTATGTTTATTGTGGCACTATTCACAATAGCAAAGACTTGGAACCAACCCAAATGTCCATCAATGATAGACTGGATTAAGAAACTATGGCACATATACACCATGGGATACTATGCAGTCATAAAAAAGGATGAGTTCATGTCCTTTGAAGGGTCATGGATGAAGCTGGGAACCGTCATTCTCAGCAAACTATCGCAAGGACAGAAAACCAAACACCACATGTTCTCACTCATAGGTGGGAATTGAACAATGAGAACACTTGGACACAGGAAGGGAAACATCACACACCGGGGCCTGTCGTGGGGTGGGTGGAGAGGAGAGGGATAGCATTAGGAGATATACCTAATGTAAATGACGAGTTAATAGGTGCAGCACACCAACATGGCACATGTATACATATGTAACAAACCTACACATTGTGCACATGTACCCTAGAACTTAAAGTAAAATTTTTAAAAAAAAGAAATGAAGACACCTGAGTCCTACCTCTGAGATTTTTAATGAGAATCAACATTTTTAACAAGACCTCCACTATGCCAATATGCACATTGAAAATGTACTGCATAGGCAACACCAGCAGGTGTGTATGAACTGGAGAGACAACTTTTAATTGACAAGTACTTGGATAGTGAATTGCATGGTATCATACTTTTGCTCCCTGGCTGGTAAAATGCAGAATTTCAACATGAGACACAAATCAGAGTAACTTCAGATCTGCTTTGGTTTTTTTTTGTTGTTTTTTTTTTTTTTTTGAGACAGAGTCTCGCTCTGTCACCCAGGCTGGAGTGCAGTGGCCGGATCTCAGCTCACTGCAAGCTCCGCCTCCCGGGTTCACGCCATTCTCCTGCCTCAGCCTCCCAAGTAGCTGGGACTACAGGCGCCCGCCACCTCGCCCAGCTAGTTTTTTGTATTTTTAGTAGAGACGGGGTTTCACCATGTTAGCCAGGATGGTCTCGATCTCCTGACCTTGTGATCCGCCCGTCTCGGCCTCCCAAAGTGCTGGGATTACAGGCTTGAGCCACCGCGCCCGGCCAGATCTGCTTTGTTTTATATCTGATTGCTACTTAATCACCAGTGTCCTGGAACACATCGATTATTTCTTTCTCCCTCTATTAAGTATTTAATGATCTGCAAACAAGCTCCTGAAAAGATGCCACTTAAAGAGACCCTATGGTCCTTTTGTAATATGACTCATTTCGCCCCTTATTTTTCCTCTTTGTAAGAAAGATGTTTAGTCCGGAGCATTGGGTATACTATTTAAAAATGTGAAAGGCTATTTATTAGACAGAGATTATATCTCCCCAACAGAAATATTCCCAGCACTGCCACCCACGCACATATACACACCACTCCTTTTCTATACCCCAAAGAGATTTTGTACTCAGTACTTCTTGGCAGCCCTCACTTTGCTCCTCCAGAGATCACACACAGACTGTGGCTCCACACATCACTAAATTACCTCTGCAGGGATTCTGCAGGAACATCTGCCAAGAGTAAGATCATGGCAGAGGCAAATGGGTGGTTTTCAAACTCTGTTTCCTGGAGCGCTAGTATTCCTTAGGGCAGTCTCAGGGATTGAGGGAAAGTTGAGTAGTGGGGTTTATGGGACCTTCCACTCCCACTCCATCAAGAGCACTTGTATTTGTATCTGTTTTAGAGATTGGGGTGTATAAAACTGCATTTGAAAAATGCAGACTGTTTATAAGAAACATCTGAAGGACACTGGAGCAGATGATTGCTAAGATTTAGTCAAGATCCATTATTCTTTAACCTGAAGAAACACAACTGTAACCAAAATATGAAAAAATGCTTACCCTTAACAATAATCAAACACAATTCCATTTTTTTATTGTTATTATGAAAAGCATCAAAAAACACCTACAGTTCATTGGAGTATGATGTAATACATTCAAATATATGTGTGATGAATTATAAAATGACATAAAATTTTTGAGTAGTTAGATAATATTCATAAAAATCTGAAAGATTATGCATATCCTCTTATATAGCAATCCTACATAACCCTTTCATAAAGAAATATTCAAAACTGATTAAAAATTATACTCACTAACATATTATTACAGTGCTATTAATTACATGAAAAAAAGGAAAACAATCTAAAGTCCAAAATAGTGCAACTATTCAGATATGATTATAATAACTATGTAATGACATAAGAAATGCTTATGACATCATGTTAGTTAAAAAATACAATACAGAAAGTGTGTAAACTATGCATTTAAAATTTCATTATATATTTTAAAAAGAGCAAAACATTCAGAGGAATTGTATAGATTATGAGATTATCATTCATCTTTTTTGACACTATTTTATTTTCTAAATTTTGTACAATTTGAATGTTACTTATAATGAAAAAAATATTTTTGAACGATCTTAACAGACTTCAGTGATCCACCATTAAAGATGTATCTTCAAACTTTTATGTAACAGCCACCAACCTAGGCACTTAACATTTTAAAAAAGAGAAGAAAGCAGTTCTCATCACTTAGTCAACTAAAGAAAACTTTTGACAAGGTAAGTATGCCTAAATGTGTGTACATAGCACTGCAGGGACCCAGCAGCTGAAGGAACTAATTCTATCAGAGTGAACCTCAGAATGTATTCTCTGTATATTAACGATATGACATACAGGAATACGTCTACTTGGATTCATTTCCTCCTTTGTAGTATGTGTCCCCTCACCCCACCCAAAAAGGCGTAAAAGTGCTGAAGGCAGACTTGACTCTATATAGAGAGAGTAACATGGGCAACAATTTTAGTCTTACTTGTGGAGACTTTTATGCATACAAGAAACAGGGTTGAAGGACAGAACTTTGGAAAGCAAGGACTCATTGTCTCTGGGCCATGCTAGAGAGGTAAAGCCAGAGGGTTAAAACAGGTACTTCCCAGATAACCAAACAGAAACAAAGGCAGCATTACATCAGAGACTCTAGGACACCTGGTGATTTCTGGTGCCCTTCTATCTGGGTATGGCCTTTTTAATTTAATGCTTATAAAGCAGACCCCTGACCTGAATTTATAAGTTGAAGGATTATTACGTATGCCAGTAGTTTGTTGGGTATGCCAGTAGTTTGTTGGGAAATAGGAAGTGGGAAGGGACTTACCCTAGAAAATTTATCTAAAGACAGAAAAAGTTTTAGACCTTAATCTAATAGATAACATCAGGCCAGCAAATAGCTCACTGGCTTCCTTTTCCACACATCTTCCTTATTGTTCATTTTCATGCTGGCTTGATGCTTGATTCAACTGGGAATAGTTTAGCTAATTACTAATTAGGGTTAAATGATCATCCCCAATTTGCTATTTTGGGGTATATGGTGATCATTTGTATTAACTGCCTAATACACTTACTGTGTGCAAGTCCTGTGCTGGGTTTTTTGCAGGTTAAATTCATTAAACTAGAAAAGATCATCTATGCTAATTGCCATAAGAAATGTCTGAGGTAGTTGTTGTTAATTCCATTTTATACATTAAAAGATGGAGGCTTGGGAAACTTGAATAACTTGGCCATGGCACAGGGTGAGTAAGCGGCCAGCTACAAAGTAGACTCAGGTGTGAGTGGGCCCAATGCCCCTGATCTTTCTGCCATGTCAAGTAACCAGCATTCTGGGAGAGCTGATGGGTGGCATGCCTCAAGTCCTTGTGAAGGTACTGTCTCAGCAGCACCAGCTGGGCTGAACAAAGAAAGGAAGTGTAGAACAATTTCAGTGCACAGGGCACAGGGCACACTGCTGCTTGATCTTCCCAGCAGATCTGTAAGTTGGTTCATTGTGCCTGGTCCCTTTCTCCTCCTCATCCTCAGGAGCTGAAAAGTAGCCTCTCTTCATAAAATGTCTGAGATACATCCAGTTTATGGCCTTGCAATATCATTTCTCACCAAGGGAACCAGAAGAAATGACTGATTCCAGGGCTGGGCCAAAAAAAAGTCCAAGATGAGCCTGGCACGTCTTGCCATACCAAACTGCAACAAAGCTCTTAGTGAGTACCGGGATCATGACCAAAGTACCCAAAAGTCAAGCTGAATAAACCCCCACTGGGAAAAGATAGCACAGTAACTACAATGGGTTGAAACACAAATATGCTTAAATCCATGAATTCATAATGATACCACAACAAAAACCTTATTGGTCACCTTTGGCAGATTCTAGGTATATTAGTCTGTTCTCACACTGCTGATAAAGACATACCTGAGACTGGGTAATTTATAAAGAAAAAGAAGTTTAATAAACTCACAGTTCCACATGGCTGGGGAGGCCTCACAATCATGGCAAAAGGCAAGGAGGAGCAAGTCACATCTTACATGGCAGCAAGCAAGAGAAGAATGAGAACCAAGCAAAAAGGATTTCCCCTTATAAAACCATCAGAGCTCGTGAGACTTATTCACTACTACAAGAACAGTATGGGGGAAACCGCCCCCGTGATTCAATTATCTACCACCCAGTCCCTCTCACAACACATGGGAATTATGGAAGCTACAATTCAAAATGAGATTTGACTGGGGACACAGTCAAACCATATCACTAGGTAATCAGCATATTGTTGAGAAAAAGCATATTAAATACAAGGAAAGCCTCAAACACTTATCCTGTCTCTCTTATAACATCTGAACCTAAGACAGTCAAGTAGTTGATCAAACAAAGTCTCTTTATAGAAGTGTTCCAGTTAATAATAAGAATTAGCGAATCACAATATGATAAAAATAGAAACAAGTATAGGTTAAATAGATAGATTATAAACAATAGATGACAGAGAGACAAAGAGAGAGAGAGAGAGAGATGCCATGTATCCAAGCCTCTAACTATAAACACCCAATTTATAAGAGACAGAAAAACATGTAAAACAACCACCACACGTGAACAACAAAATCAAAATTGTGAGAAATTCTCCAGGACAAAAGACTCAGTTTCTTTATCAACAATAACACATGAATCATGAGAGACGTAGAAGAAATGTCAACAAATCACAATGTTTAGGTTATATTTGGATTGCGATTAAAACAAACTATTGAAAAATTTACCTTACCATCGCAAAGCAGATGAGAAAGAAAGAAAATGAAATAATTTAAAAATTACCTGATAATCAGAAATCTGGGAACACTGGATAGTCGATGCTAAGGAATTAATGATGTGAGTGTGACAATAATATTGTGGTTATCTTACCTCTGAGACATACATATCAAAGTATTCCAGTGTGATGTCTGAGATTTAGTTCAAAATAACACTGAAGAGGGTAGAGTTGAAACAATATTTCCCAGGCATTGATAATTATAATTGTGTATGGTATGTATGAATAAGTAATGATACATCGGATCCACTGTACTGTTTTCTCTATATATTTGAAATTTTCAATAATATAATACCTTTTTTTAAAACGCAAAGACTCCTATGAAATAGCATCCTTTATCTTCCAAACTTGGGGACAAATTAAATTTAGTAATATTGGAAGATCTGACCAGAAGCGGTGGCTCACGCCTGTAATCCCAAACACTTTGGGAAGCCGAGGCAGGAAGATCTCTTGAGACCAAGAGCTCAAGACCAGCTTGGTCAACATAGCAAGAGCCCATCTCTTTGTTAAAATAATAATTTTTTTTAATTTTCTTAATAAAATAGAGCAAATGCAGTCTAGGGCTTATTTGCAAATCTAATCCTTTCTTTAGCTGCAGAAACGAGCTGTTCCACACAAGCCATAAAACATAACGTTGCAATGTTCTTCTACTTAAGTTTAAATTCTCACTAACTTTTTGGTGCCACCTCAGATGACTAAATTTGGTGGTCTTGTCAGAAAAGAGGCGTACATTTGGCCAAAACGTGACTATCGTCCTTGCCTCTCCATTAATATAAGGAGAGGGGCGACCGGGCTGTACAGAAAAGGCTTAAAGCTCCCCTGTGTGGTCAGTGTGGGTTAAAACAAGCCGTGCCTCTGGCTCCATGCATGTGAGTAGCTGAGTGTCTCCTTATCCCCTCAGTCCTAAGGACAGCTGTAGCCAGAGATTTTTTGAGAATTCATTTTGCTAGATCTGATACCCTCTTAAAGGTTAATCCAAACCTCCCATCCTAATGATATAATAAATTAATTTCTCAAGAAATTCTTTTTCTTTGGAAGAGAACAACCACCCAAAAATCTTCAATAGCAGTATTTCTAAAATGTTTTGATACTTCATATGTTTTTACAGTCTTAGGTGTCAACTTTTGCAGAGACACAGTAGAGTTCACAAAGATACATGAAGTGCAGTTAATATGGAAGGAAGAAAAATGCAAATGAGGTTGAGGAAAAGAAGAGAAAAATAATTAATTAAATAAAACAAAGCAAGAAAAGGGCCTGGCATCGACCAATGATGTGAATGAACTGAGCAGTATAATTAGCACAAATGTCTGTGACTGCAGTTGGAAGGAAGGGAAGAGAGGAAGGATGGAAGCAAGGGTAGGGCGATAGATCCAAAACTACTAGAATCTCACCTCCGTACAATGTGACTTCAACTCTCTGATCTTGCTTCTCCAGAAAAAAAAAGAATAACCTCACCCCCACATCCCACCCAGGTGTACCCCTGTTGTGGTTATTCCATGACTGGGCCTCTGAAAAGCATCTGGCACATAGCAAGAATCTACTGTTAATTCTCTTTTCTCCTCTTCCTGCATCTGGGCTGTCACCTTATGCTCCTAGTTCCTGGGTCTCTGCCTAGCTAACCTTCCCAGTACACCCCAGGACAAGCTCCTCCAGGCATCTTTTAAGGCAAGGGTGTAGATGGGGTTCAGTATATGCAAACGATATCTACTGCCACACACATGGAGTCACCTCTGCAAGATGAACTTTTGCTCCAGGGTCTGCAGGTCTGTAGGTTGCACCTCGGAGCAACAAATGGCAGCAGTGCCCCTTTATGGGGTCCAGTTCCACCTGCATCAGAGTCATCCACTCTGTTCTTTAAAGGCAGATTCCTGGGTAGGAAGCCCAGGAATAAACACAGTTAGCCAACGCTCCAGACGATCTGATGCACAGTAGAGTTTGGGAACCACTTATAGAGTGGGAATGAGATAAACAGGCTAGAATCACAAAGTTTGGGGGCTTTTTTCACGCAAATATTTGAAAATATTAATTGTTCAGCTCATTACTGATCAGAAATATGTCCAGATTAAAATATCACATAAAAGGTAACACTGGTTCACAGTCCTCTATCTGAAATTCTGAGGCCCACAAAGCCCTCACAGCTATGTTAAAACAAATTCATGTGGCTGCAAAACCTGAACTGGACTGATGAGAGACTATTCGTATTATTTACATATCTCACCTGATGCAACTATTTGTGTTTCACTGCTGAAATATTTATATTTTTAGAGGATGCTGCCCCAAATACAATTAGGACTATATAACACATGTTATATGCCTTTTCCTGAAATTCAAAATATTCTGAAATCCAAACTAATCTGGCTGCAAAGATTTGAGATATGGGATTGTAGATCTGTTCTAAAAAAGAATGGAGCATATTAAATACTTTCCTTTCAAGCAACTGTTCTTTATTATACCCTGGTTAATGCTAGTTTCTTCCCACTCCTTTGGAAGTGTATGAGGCCTCCTAGCATCAGAAACATCCCAGAGTTCTCTTGGAGGAGCTGCTGCAGCCGGCTCCCTAGTAGAGTATGAGTCAGCCACGTTTGGTTTGCATACCCGTCAATAAGGCGCTCAAGTCACCTTCTTTCTCTGCTGAGTCTCTAGAGAAAAACTAGCTTACTGGAGCTTTCTTAGCGTTATCACCAGAGCTTGCCAATTTTCCCCAGCAGAAAGCTCTTCCTACAAAGCAAATAGGAGGCAACCCCACTGCCCTCCACTCTGGCCTTCCCAGATCAACAGAGCAATCACGTCATTGGGGCCAAGAGCACTGGTGTGTGTCACCAGACCTGACCCCTGCATTCAATTCACACACTGTCCTTAGAGCAGGTAAATTCTGCAAGCCTCGACTTTCTCCTTTGTGGAACAAAGGAATATACTTTTCCATGGCAATACTCCTTATCGTCAGTAACCAGGGTTGGAATTTAGGCACTCTCAGCCCCTGATCTGAGAGCTAAACTCATAAAAACAATGCAGATCTGTTGAAACACGTCATCTGCCCTTTAAAAGATGTGATACTGGCCGGGCGCGGTGGCTCAAGCCTGTAATCCCAGCACTTTGGGAGGCCGAGGCGGGCGGATCACGAGGTCAGGAGATCGAGACCATCCTGGCTAACACAATGAAACCCCGTCTCCACTAAAAATACAAAAAAATTAGCCGGGCGTGGTGGCGGCGCCTGTAGTCCCAGCTACTCGGGAGGCTGAGGCAGGAGAATGGTGGGAACCCGGGAGGCGGAGCTTGCAGTGAGCCGAGATCGCGCCACTGCACTCCAGCCGGGGAGACAGAGCGAGACTCCGCCTCAAAAAAAAAAAAAAAAAAAAAAAAAAGATGTGATACTTCCCAAGCAGAAATAGGCCGGGGGCGGTGGCTCATGCCTGTAATCCCAGCACTTTGGGAGGCCGAGGCGGGCGGATCATGAGGTCAGGAGACCGAGACCATCCTGGCTAACACAGTGAAACCCTGTCTCTACTAAAAATACAAAAAATTAGCCAGGTGTGGTGGCAGGCGCCTGTAGTCCCAGCTACTCGGAAGGCTGAGGCAGGAGAATGGCGTGAACCCGGGAGGCGGAGCTTGCAGTGAGCCGAGATTGTGCCACTGCACTTCAGCCTGGGGGACAGAGAGAGACTCCGTTTCAAAAAAAAAAAAAAATGAAATAAATGACCAAACAGAACAGACACTCTAATCTTCAGAAAGCCTATCTGAACTAAAGACTATGTGAACTAGGTGATATGAAATGTAGAAAAGACAAATCAGGATTTGTCAGTGGTCTCCTGTGCTTCTCAGGGGAGCAGTATGAACCATTAGAAGCGTTTGGTCATGTGCCCATGTGCCAGGCTCTAGGCAACTTCTAAGGATGCCTGTGCTCCCTGAGTGTCTTCACCTCCTGATACTGTATGATTAGCTGACAAAAGCATTCTGCTCAGCTGGGCAGTCACAGTCTTTCATAGAGACTACATGATGATTCCCATCCGTCATCATTTTCTTGTGAGTTTTGCTTACGTCCCACCACATGAAGGAGATTGAATTTACAGATTTACAGAGTTGAGACTTACACCCAGCCATGTTCTGTGGCAACTGCCCCCTTGGCCCAATCTGCCTCCTCTATTTGCATCAGGAACAAACCATCTTTGTCTGAGTTTTCAGTGCAGTTCCCCAGGCCTTTCTCAAGGTCTTACTATTTTAGAATTTCATTCACCCACTTCAGGTTTCCAGCCAAGAACAAAATCTGCATGCCTCCGAATTGAAACTCAGTAAAGATGCGAGATTTTTTTCTTTCTAACACCATGAAACAAATTATCATTTAGATTTACTAAGAACACCTTATACCGTATTATAGTGGAGTCTTTGATATAAAATTAAACATATTGTAGGCACTTGATAAGGAATTATTGGCTGACAATGACCTACATTAAGAAAAAGGGAAGACCTCAAATAAACAACCTAACTTCATACTTAAAGGAACTTTAAGTCCAAAGTCAGCAAAAGGAAGGAGTAATAAAAATTAGAGCAGAAATAAGTGAAATAGAGACTAGAAGGACAATAGGAAAAATCAACACAACTAAAAGTTGTTTTAAAAAAAAATCAACAGAAATGACAAACCTTTAGCTAGACTAACCAATAAAAGAGGAGAGTGGACTCAAATACAATTATAAATGAAAGAGAGGACATTACAGTTGATACCACAGAAATATAAAGAAAGGATCATAAGAAGCTACTATGAACAAATCGAATAATTTAGGACTAGATAAAGTCCTAGAAACATACAAGCTACCAAAACTAACCATGAAGAAATAGAAAACCTGAACAAACCAATATTGATTAAGGAAATTGAATCAGTAATCAAAAACCTCTCAACAAATACAACAAAAAAATCCCTCAGGAGCAGATACCTTCACAGATGAATTCTAACAAGCATTTAAAGAATAATTCACACCAATCTTTCTCAAACTATTCCTAAAACTTTAAAAATAGAGAACACTTTCAAACTCATTTTAGCCTCATACCAAATTACCATCATATCAAAGCCAGATGACGGTGCTACAAGAAAAGAAAGTTACATGCCCATATCCCTAATGAATGTAGATGCAAAAATCCTTAACAAAACCCTCGGAAGCCAAATTCAACAGCATATTAACGGATCACACAGCATGATCAAGGATGGTTCAATATATGTAAATCAACATGTGTGATACACCACATTAACAGAATAAAGGATAAAGATCATGTGATCAACTCAAAAAATGCAGAGAAAACATTTGACAAAATTCAATGTTCATTCATGATTTAAAAAAAAAAACTCAACAAATCAACAAATTAGGTATGAAAGGAATGTACCTCAACATAATAAAGGCCAAAATACAAGCCCACAGCTAACATCATACTCAACAGCGAAAAACTGAAAGCTTTTCCTCCAGGATCAGAAGCAATAAAAGGATGCCCACTCTTGCCACTTCTAGTCAACACAGTACTGGAAGTCCTATCCAGAGCTATTTGGCAAGAAAAAAAAAGCCATCTAAATTTAGAAGAAAGAAGTTAAATTATCTGCTTGCAGAAGACATAATTTTATATAAAGAAAACCCTAAAATTCCACCCCCCAAAAAAGTTAAAACTGATTAACAAATTCAGTAAAGTTGCAAGATTCAAAAATCAACAAATGCAAGTCAGTTGTATACATTACAACCAACTACCCAAAAAAGAAATGTTAAAAGTGACTCACTTACAAAAGCATCAGAAAGAATAAAATACTTAGGAATAAATTTAACCCAGGAGGGAAAAGATCTATTCACTGAAAACTGTAAAAAATTGATGCAAGATATTAAAGAAAACACAAATAAATGGAAAGATTGTCTGTGTTCATGGATTGGAAGAATTAACATGGTTAAAATAGCTATACTACTCAAAGCATCTACAGAAATGCAAATCCTATCAAAATTCCAATGACATTTTTTACAGAAATAGAAAAATTTGTATGGAATCACAAAAGCCCAAAATAGCTAAAGTAATTTTGAGAAAGAAGAACAAAGCTGGAAGTATCACACGCCCTCATTTCAAACTATATTGCAAAGCTCTAGTAATTAAAACAGTATAGTAATGGCATAAAAATAGACACATAGACCAATAGAAAAGAATAGAAAGCCCAGAAATAAAACCAGGAGTGGAATGCACAATGGAGAAAGGAAAGTCTCCTTAACAAATGATTAGAAAAATTGTATAGCCACATGCAGAAAAATGAAGTTGAACCCTTATCTCACACCATATACAAAAATAACTCAAATCAATTACAGACTTAGATGTAACATCTGACACTATAAAACTATCAGAAGAGATCCTAAGGAAAAAGCTTCTTGACATTGACCTGGGCAGTGGTTTTTTTTGGATGTGACCCCAAAAACACAGGCAAAAAAAGCAAAAATAGACAAACAGGATTGCATCAAAGCAGAAAATTTTTGCACAAAAAAAAAAATGAAACAATAAACAGTAAAAAGGCAACCTACGGAAGGTGAGAAAATGTCTGCAAATTACATATCTGATAAGGAGATGATATTCAAAATATGTCAGAAACTCACATAACACACAAAAACCTCAGTATTATTTTTAAATAAAAAATGTGTATTAATTACTCCGTATTATTTTTAAATAAAAAAGTATTGATTACTCAATATTATTAATTTAAAAAATAATAATAACCTATTTAAAAGAAGCAAAGGACCTGAGTAGACATTTTTCCAAAGAAGACATACAAATGGCCAATAAGTATATGAAAAGGTGCTCAACATCACTAATCACCAGGGAAATGCAAATCAAACCACAGTGAGATACTACCTCATACCTGTTAAGATGACTGTCATGAAAAAGACAAACAATGGCAAGGGTTGGCAAGTGTATGGAGAAAATGGAACCCTTGTACAGTGTCAGTGGTAAAGTAAATTGGTGCAGCCATTATGGAAAACAGTATGGAGATTCCTCAAAAAACATTGAGGACCTAGCAATCCCATGTCTGGGTATATATCCAAAGCAAATAAAATCAGTATACCTGCACCCCCACATTCATTGCAGCATTATTCGCAAGAGGCAAAATACAGCAACAACCTAAGTATCACTCAGTAGATGAAAGGATAAAGAAAATGTGGTGTATATATACATAATAGAATATTATTTAGCCAGAAAAAAATAAGGGAATCCTGCCATTTGTGACAATATAAATGAATCTGGAGGACATTATGCTAAGCAAAATAAAATCCAGAAATAGGAAGATAAATACCGTGTGATCTCACTTATATGTGGAACCTAAAATTGTCAAACTCATAGAAGAAGAGATTAGAACAGTGGTTGCCAGAAACTATGGGGGTGGAGAAATGGGGAAATGTTGGTCAAATACAAAATGAACAAGTTCTAGAGATCTAATGTACACATGGGTGGTAATGGACGTATTGATTAATTTAATTTAGGTAATCATTACACAATGTATAAGTAGATATAATCATCACATTGTACACTCTGAATATACTCAATCCTTATTTGTCAATTAATATTTTTAAATTTTTAAAGTTTTTTTAAAGAGTCATTGGCTATTTGTACCCGATTTAGATTATGTCCATATTTTCTTTTTTTATTATTATATTTTTTTGAGACAGGGTCTCGCTCTGTCACCCAGGCTAAAGTGCAGTGGTGCGACCTCAGCTCACTGCAACATCTGCGTCCCGGGCTCAAGCGATTCTCCCACCTCAGCCTTCCAAGTAGCTGGGACTAAAGTGCATGCAACCACACCTGGCTATTTTTGTATTTTTTGTAGAGACAGAGTTTTACCACATTGCCCAAGCTGGTCTCAAACTCCTGAGCTCGAGTGAGCCACCTACATCAGTGCTGGGATTACAGGCATGAGCCACTGTGCCCGGCCTATTTTCACATTTTTCATGTCTGTGTCAATTCAACTTTGGGAATGAACCTCTCCCTTCACAGCTCTGTAATTGTTACTGCTCAGCCATGTCATCACCTGTCCTTTACCTTCCTTTTACCCACAGGATAATCTGTTTTGTTTAATTTTTTTCTCCAGTTATCCTAGTATATATATTTTTTCTGATGCTTGGTGACCACTTAAGTGTTGACCACCTAGATTTCAATAAAAGCAAATTAATCTGGGTAAACTTAATTTATTGGTGTCATCTGCTCAAATATGACAATAAGCATCTAGTAATAAGGAGGTTAAATATGAAGGAAAATAATGCATATCAGACTCTCTTAGAAGAAAATAATATTTGGGTTGGAGGCATTCTCATTGAGAACCAATGTTAGAGTTTTCTGAGTCAGTATATATGACTTGAGTCACTGTCTTCTAGATTTGTGAAAATTCCAATTTGCTTTTAACTTCTTGAATGTGTTATTTCCCTGAACTTTGTAGAGCTTAGGAGTTTTTATCACCTCCTAGAAATGGATGGACCTACTGATTTTGATCTCTGCTGACTAACAAGACTAGAATTTTTCATCAAAGTGGCTCATTTGGATTGCTCTTTTGGTACAAAATTTCCTCAAAATTCCCATGCAATTTTGAGTTACATTAGAAAACTTTAAGCTCTGCCCTTTCCTTACACTGGTTCAAGGTACAACCAAAAGGAGAATCTACGGAATATGGGATATAGGGGTAGCAGGGCACAAACAATAATTGCCTTTGTTTTTGGCTGACCTGAAGGTTTGCCTCTAACAGTCAAGGCCGTTTCATGAATACATTAGGTACCGCCAGTCAAGATGCAGCCGATTAAAACACTGTGTGTCTTATTTCACTAATGAATATTACGTCTGAAAATATTATCAGCTGGGCACCGTGGCTCACATCTGCAATCCTAGCACCTTGGGCGGCAGAGGCAAGAGGATCACTTGAGCCCAGGACTTCTAGACCAGCCTGAACAACATAGTGAGACCTTGTCTCTACAAAAAAAAAAAAAGAAAGAAAGAAAAAGAAAATTAGCTGAATAGGGTGGTGCACATCTGTGGTCCCATCTACTCAGGAGGCTGTGGTGGGAGGACTGCCTCAGGAGATGGAGGCTGCAGTGAGCTGTGATTGTGCCACTGCACTCTAGCCTGGACAACAGAGACCCTATCTGGAAAAAAACAATAATGAAGAAAGAAAAGAAAATGTTATCCAATATTGTTCATTGATTAGCCACACATGAAAATTAATGAGACTGAACACCTGCTGCTAGTTTTGCTGTGTTACACCAGTGTGCTACCAAAGTTCAGGTTAGCAGGTTTGGTCAATTGATTATCGCAATGGGAGCTAGATGTGCTAAACTATATAATTTTGGCCCGTTCCAATTTAATTCTATGTAAACTATACCATGGAACCGGGACAGTATGAAGAATCACAATAAAAGGATTATAAAGGATCATAATAAAAGGACCATGAAGGATCCTGACACAAAGAAAATAGATATTAGTAAAGTCTCTGCTCACCTTTGCATCAATATAATTTTATAAAGCCCACATCTGAGAGCATTTACCATAATGCGGCCCACAGCTGAAAAACCTATTGGTACTTTTTTTTCTTTTTGTACTTTTTGTTTTTGTCTAAAAAAAGAGATTGGGTCAAGTGTAGTGGTGCACGCCTATAGTCCCAGCAACTTTGGAAGCTGAGGTGGGAGAATTGCTTGAGCACAGGAGTTTGAGGCCAGCCTGGGCAACATAGCGAGACTCTGCATCCTAAAAGGGAGAGAGAGAGAGACGAAGAGCGAGCCACATGTCATTCAACTGCGCTGACCAAGGCATAATTTTTCATCTTCCTTTACCCTTAATTTTGAAGAGATACCAGATGTACACTGTTTTATTGTCCCACTCCCTATGTTTCATTTGTAAACCCTGCTTTTTCTGGACTTCTATAAAGTCTGTCTGGCTGTGAGCCTAGGATACACTGCTTACACTAGTTGCATGGAGCTCCAGGCAGAAGTATGTCAGTGATAAAAGAGTTGAAAAGTTTACCCTGAAATCCATTTAGCTCTGCTGACAAACATGACTGGAACAAACAGGGTCCCAAGAGCCCAGGCAACTTTGAGAGGAAAGAGCCAGAGCCCACGTTTCAATTTCCCAAGCTTTGGTCCTAGTGTTGTGAAGCACCCTGTGAGTCCTTCACTCATTCCCTGCTTTTCTATTTACTAGCTATGCAAATTTTAGTGAATTAATTTATGTAAAATGAGGATAATTGCAGCTACTTCATCTGGAGTAAGAGTAAAATGAGATGTAGTAAAGTGCTCTGTGCAGACTGAAGTACATTTTTAGGTGCTCATTACTTGTTAGTGACCTTCCTCCCTTCATAGTGTCACTTGAGTGTGTTATCATTGCACAACACAAGCAATCCCATAACTTATACATGCACAACTCACATATGCCCCGTACTTATCAGTAGCTGCTTGTAGACATGAAAAACCTTCCTTCCCCTCTGGAACCCACAGAGGTTTCCCCCACATCCTTCACCCCTGCTAACCTGTCTACAGACTCAACCCCTACACCACCCACCACCATCCTTGCTCTTGAGCCCAATCCTGGAACCAGGGACTCCAATCTGCCCCAGGCAGAGCTGGTAGAAGACAGGAGAGGAAGAAAGAGAGAAGACAAGGAAAGGAGAAGAGAGGGCTTCCTCCCCTTCCCCAACCCTCCACTTCAGTACTGCTTTCAGGACAGCTAAGGGAGGGAGGAAGGCAAACAGGACAGAGAAAAGGCCATAGAGGAAACCTTCTCCCATTTTTCTCAGCAGAGACTCAGCCAGGGCTTGGGCGTGAAAGCAGCCATTCCAATGCCAGGGGAGGGATTCTCTGGCTCCCAATTCTGATCTCTGAGAACAATCTACAAACTTTTTGGAACATGGTCCTTTATAAATAGATACTATTTATATTCCACCTTATGTTTCAATATGCATATGTTTATAGTTCTATACTGAACAATATTGTTTTCTATCATATACTAAATATAGCCACTTTAGTCCATCAGTATAATTATTTACATTTGATTACAATTACATTGTAATTATTTACATAAGCACCATTGTTTTAATCATTTTAGAAACCAATTACCTTTATTATCTCACATTTTATAATCACATTTCAATACTTTTATTGTTAATGCAATTACTATTACAAATGTTCAAAGCACCTATATACATATGCATATGAAATTATACATAAGAAATTATATATTTAATATATTACATAAAATACATATTTTACATATATATGTAATATTACACACCACATGAAAAAAGACACAAAAGACTAAAAGAAAGTAGTAAAATGTTAACAATGGGAATAGAATTATGGGCTAGTTTAGAATTCTTTCTACTTCTCTAAAGTTTCCAAATGTCTTGTTATATTACTTTTATAATTGGAAGAATAAACAAAATTATATATTTTAATATATTCATGCCTGTTAACCATGAAGTCCTGACTAAAATAAGTAAAGCAATGACAATTTTGGAGCACATGTTTCAAATTTTGATTTTGAAAAACAGGGATACCTATTACAATACTTTTAAATACAACAGGAATTTGGAAATTGTCATAGTAGTAAAACCCCACAATTAAGAGGCTTTAAAAAGATATCTTCCCAGAGGTCATCTGTGGTGGGAGAAAAATCTAGCTAATTCCTAGAAAAACAAACCGCTGTCTAGATACACAGCTCAAGTAACGGGAAGTGTCACCTGGTAAAGTCTTCCAGTCTTGGTGAATTTCCTGATTTTAAGACACACATACAGCTTTGTTATTTCTGAGGTGTATATATGTTTTTAATTAAAAATTATTTGTAATATCAGTGTTTCCATCAGAGCTATACTTGCAGCAGACGGTGTGAATGCAGGTAATTAAGGAGAGTTAGTCTCAGCACTCATGATCATGGGCGCTGTCTCTGTGGGGCTGTCACTCACTCAGAGTTCTGGGGCTGCCTCCTCCCCAGAACACAGCACCACGATACAGACTCCCTCACAGTTGCTGCAAGGATCCCATCAGATCGTGCCTACTAAAGGGCACCATTTGAACTGGTCGCCTCTGTGGTGGCTGTGGCTTCTCTGTCTCTCTTGCTGACAAATGAACCAATTCTAGGGGAGTGCACAGAGGCATGGGGTAGTGGACAGGACTCTGGTCAACAAGCTTATGGAAGACACTCCAAAGCAAGAGAAGGACATAGAGAGTAACAAAGTCCTCTGATCCCAGAGACACTGATGGACAGAAAGGAGGCCTGGATAAAGGAAAGGTGCATTTGGAGGAGAAAGTTTGCTTGTTTCCTTTCCCAAAGCCATGGAGACTTGAAGGGATCAAGTGACAGCATGTCCAGCGTGCTGAGGCAGAGCCATGGTATTTGGGACAATGAAGACAGAACAGTGGCTGGTAAACCTCTTGAAGAGACTTGCTCAGAAAGCCTCACCCAGCTCCTGTTTCTGCTCAGGGACTCCAGAGACTCCCTCAAGTGGGACCTGAGGACAGTGGGACTCAGTGAGAGTCTCCAGTTCATTTGCCGGTGAAGATCTATGACTGCTGTGCCCCATTCCTCAGACTCCTAACTAAAATATTATGATAAGAAAGCTCCTGGCAGGGAGCGCCAGCAGAGAGGTTGTGTGTATTTTCCCAGGTGCAAGCTGGGATTAGAGCAAGGAGAAATATGAACTCTTTCGATAGAGCACCTGAGGCCAGTCATCGCATGGACATCTCCAGCCATGGGTTTAAAAGGCTGCTGTTGTGTCTATGGGGCAAGACAAACCTCTGAACGATTCAGACCTTATAGAGGGATCAGATGCTCATTAGGACTTGGGGATGTCAACAATAATCTTTCAAAGGAAAAATAAAGTGCTCATAAACTAAATTCCCTGGCTCACATTTCCCAAAGATCTAACCCGGACGGCTAATTGGTGAACCACTTCACAATGGCTGTGTTTATGCCTTTTTGACTTTCCTTTTGTTTATCTAAAGATGTCTTCAATAAATCTCCACAAGAAGGAGGTTTCACTGACAGAGTCAGTATGGTCAGTGACGATCTCACAGGTCAAGCGACAGAAAGATTAGACTTGAATAGACAACAAAGAAAGGTTCAAAAACTTGAGGATGGAAACCAAAAATTATTTCAGTTGAATGAGAAATATTCACTCAATTTGAAATTCTCATGGACTTCTTTTAATGTATGTGACAAAACAGTCTGGGGTTTTAGCTTCCTATCTAATAAAGTAAAAGATAATGACCACAAAAATTTCCATTTGTTAATATTACATAATTACTTTGAGACTGGACCACAATATTTCTAAATGCCTAATAATATTTTTAAATTTCAAGGCCAAAATAATAATAATTTCAAGGCCAAAATAATAATAATAAAACTTTCAGAAATGTCTGCCCAGTGGTTCTAAGGGTTGTGAGATTTATTTTTAGGAAAGACTTGCTTTATTTTTGCATTCTCTATCTTAGAGATTAAAGGCAGATACTTTATGTCTTCAGTTAGCACCACATAATAGTGAATTCCTGCAAAAACTACTCTATTTACATAATGTAAAAATCTAATTTTAAAAATAAAGGGTACATTCCTAAAAAAAAAAAAAAAAAAAAAATTCATATAAGGCTGAGTGTGGTGGCTCATGCCTGTAATCCCAGCACTTTGGGAGGCCAAGGCAGGCCGATCACAAGGTCAGGAGTTTGAGAACAGCCTGACCAACATGGTGAAACCCCATCTCTACTAAAAATACAAAAATTAGCCAAGCGTCGTGGCATGCGCCTGTAATTCCAACTACTCAGGAGGCTGAGGCAGGAGAATTGCTTGAACCCAGGAGGCGGAGGTTGCAGTGAGCCGAGATCGTGATACTGCACTCCAGCCTGGGCAACACAGTGAGACTCCATCTCAAAAAAAAAAAAAAAATTCATGTGAAGAAACTGGCCCTTTGCCCTGGGATGCTTGAAGACTGGTTTGTGGATCTGACATTATTAATGTCCAAGATAGAAGCATTGTAACTGAGTAAAGAAGCAAATTTCCAAGTGGTATCTATAGTATTTCCCTCTTTTATAGTAATAATATAGTGTATGTGCTGAAAATATCTTCAGGAATGTATAACCAAAAAGTGGACCAAAAAATCCCTTGAATGTGAGGCCTTTGCTGGTCCTATCTTACATGTTTCTGTGAAGCTTTCATTTTTAAGCTTTTCCAATCAGAAAAAAAAAAAATGAATAAAGATTTATACGTCGGATATTATTTTGAGGCACTGACACTCTGGATATTGGAAATAGGCTGAGTTTGATCATAGCATTTCGAAGTACAGATTTTCCCGCACAAACAAAACTAGAGGAGAGAAGCCACGCAATGCAATTTATGCTAGAAAAGGCTTCGCACTGCGCGGAGGTAGCAGCTGCACGGTGAAACCTGCGTGCGGGAGGCGCACTACATCTGCACCCAGCGCGCCGCCTGGAACCGCCCCCGGAGCAGGGGAGCTGAGCTAGGGAAGGCCGAGGGTTTTGCCAGCAGGCCATTGTTAATAAAACTCATTACTCTGGGAATGTTCCGAGGCAGCCCAACCCTTGCCTGCCTAAGAAAATCAGCCTCTGTTCCTCATTTTAAGCCCTTATCCAACGTCCACCTGCAAGACAATTTCCTGAGGGATGAAGACGAGGAAAAGCACGTGGAGGATAGAGTAAAATGCATAGACTAAGAGAGAAAGTGGGATTAGGTGATGAAAGTGAGAACCGCTTGGAAAAAAGTAGCAGAGAGGAGGATGAGGTGGGGCTTGGAGAAGGAAAGACTGCGGTGTGTGCACGCACGTGCGCGCGAGAAAGAATGGGCGAAAGTAACAGATATTCGAAAGGCTAACTGGGTTGATGAATGGAATTCCCCTCCGTTATTTTTGGAGTCATAATTTTTGCCCCTTGGCCTGTGCTCCTTGAAGTGCAGCGTGCCTGGAGCCCAGGCCATGGGGCCACTCGGCTACTGATGCTGCGAGATCTAACCAGGACCCAGGAAGGGCCCTCTGGCTGCAGTGAGAGAGGGGGACACGGGGCGACACGCAGTGTTCCCGGGAGGGCCTCACAGCTGCTGCAGGTGAGAAGTGCTGGGGACGGTCGAGATCACTGGACGCCCTCAGAAATGGTACTGCAGCTGGAGAAATCATTAACGAGGAAAGAAATAACCCAACTTCCGGGAGGCTGGAACAGGAGAATTGCTTGAACCCGAGAGCAGAGGTCGCGGAAGCCGAGATCGCGCCACTGCACTCAAACCTGGGCGACGGAGTGAGATTCCGTGTCAAAAAAAAAAAAAAAAAAAGGAAGAAAGAAAAAGAAAAGAAAAGAAAGAAAGGGGGAAAAAAAGAAGAAACACTCAATTTCAGAAAGAGATGAGAATGGAGAGCTCAGAAGACACAATTTCTCTCTCACACACAGACTTCTGCCTTCTGGGCACATCCTCCCAGACAGGATAAATTTGAAGGTGGTTCCCCCACGCCCCGCTAAAGAAAGATAGAGGGAAAAGTGGATGATTAATGATAGCCTGGGCTAACTTAAGTCACAGGCATTATGAATAAAAAGCAGTATGAATTATCAGCCCCTGGAGCAATCCCTATCTCCTACATTCCGGATCTTTAATGGTGCCAGCCCTGCACCTGAACTGAGTTACTCCTAAACTCGAATTTGAATTTGTTAAACTACTTAGTCACAGTGAACTCTTTAGTGAAGCTGAAATTTTCAGAGAAAATGATTTTATGGTAGAGTCCTTTTAAAATACAGTGCTTTTACGAACTAGTCCACTTTTGGCTGCCACACATCTTAGGTTTAAATTAACCACATTTTAAAATATTACGATGAACACTTCCTGTGTTGTCAAGTAGAGGCCACTGTTAAAGCAGTTTCTCAGGTGTTTGAAAACAGGTTGTTACCATTCATTCTTAAAAATATTAGTGTTGGGCTTTGGACTTAGAAGACCTGGACTTCAGGTTCCACTCACTACTAACTTGGGCAAGTTATTTACCTTATGAGCATCAGTTGCCTAATCTGTAGAAAGAAAGAAAAAAAAAAAGAATAGCACTTCACAGAGCTTTTGTCAGAATTAAATTAGATAAACCACAGAAATGGATCTGGCACCATACCCAGCACATTCTAAATGTTAGTTTTCTTTCCCTTAAAATTATTAATTTGTTTTGCAAATCTATTTTCCTGCATCAACAGTGCAGTGAACTCCAGATGAGCATTTTAGAATCACATGTAATTTTAAATTAATGGGGTATGTGTTAATAATGCTGTTATAAAAATTTATGGCAATCAATATTAAATTGCATAACAAATATTCCTTTGCAATACACACATAAAATCAGACGCTTCTATTCAACAATCAGCTCTCAGGCCAGGCCGCAGATCTAGACTGCACCTTCCTGAGACCTGTGCAGACTGCTCATATCCAACACCTCTTATTCATGTTTAAAATATGCAGAAGGCAAAAGTAGGAAACTTGGGAGGAAGTAGAGCTAAATGGACAGTCGTGACAATTCTGTCGCCCTTTGCCTGCCAGTTCCTCGCAAGCACCCACTCCAGGGAAGCGCTGGAAAGCCTGCAGAATCACGGCAGTGATTTTTATTTTGAATGAGATTATTTTTGTCAGTGTCATTTGCAAATAATTTTTTTAACTTCCAAAACTTTAGCTAAACTGAAACTGTGGTCTGACGGCTGTTAACAAGATTAAAAACCAAAGGGTCTGTGTCCAGTTTTCAATGTTGTATAGATTTTATAAATGCTTGGAATCAGTTTTGTTTCTGTTTTTTATTATTATAATTATACTTTAAGTTCTGGGATACATGTGCAGGACCTGCAGGTTTGTTACATAGGTATATATGTGCCATGGTGGTTTGCTGCACCCATCAACCCATCATCTACGTTAGGTATTTCTCCTAATGCCTTCCCTCCCTTTGCCTCCCATCCCCTGAAAGGCCCCGGTGTGTGTTGTTCCCCTCCCTGTGCCCATGTGTTCTCATGGTTCAACTCCCACCTTATGCGTGAGAACATGCAGTGTTTGGTTTTCTGTTCCTGTGTTAGTTTGCTGAAATGATGGTTTCCAGCTTCATCCATGTCCCTACAAAGGACATGAACTCATTCTTTTTTATGGCTGCATAGTAGTCCATGGTGTATATCTGTCACATTTCCTTTATCCAGTCTAACATTGATGGGCATTTGAGTTGGTTCCAAGTCTTTGCTATTGTGAGTAGTGCTGCAATAAACATATGTGTGCATGTGTCTTTATAGTAGAATGATTTATAATCCTTTGGGTATATATACCCAGTAATGGGATTGCTGGGTCAAATGGTATTGCTAGTTCTAGATCCTTGAGGAATCACCACACTGTCTTCCCCAGTGGTGGAACTAATTTACACTCCTACCAACAGTGTAAAAGCATTCCTACTTCTCCACATGCTCTCCAGCATCTGTTGTTTCCTGAATTTTTAATGATCACCATTCTAACTGGTGTGAGATGGTATCTCATTGTGGTTTTGATTTGCATTTCTCTAATGACCAGTGATGATGAACTTTTTCTCATATGTTTGTTGACTGCATAAATGTCTTCTTTTGGAAAGTGTCTGTTCATATCCTTCACCTACTGTCTGATGGGATTGTTTTTTTCTTGTAAATTTGTTTAAGTTCCTTGTAGATTCTGGATATTAGCCCTTTGTCAGATGGATAGAATGTGAAAATTTTCTCCCATTCTGTAGGTTGCCTATTCACTCTGATGATAGTTTATTTTGCTGGGCAGAAGCTCTTTAGTTTAATTAGATCTCATTTGTCAATGTTGGCTTCTGTTGCAATTGCTTTTGATATTTTAGGTCATGAAGTCTTTGCCCATACCTATGTCCTGAATACTATTGCCTAGGATTTCTACCAGGGTTTTTATGGTTTTAGGTCTTATGTTTAAATCTTTAATATGTCTTCAGTTACTTTTTGTATAAGGTGTAAGGAAGAGGTCCAGTTTCAATTTCCTGCATATGGCTAGCCAATTTTCCCAACACCATTTATTAAATAGGGAATCCTTTCCACATTGCTTGTTTTTGTCAGGTTTGTCAAAGATCAGATGGTTGTAGATGTGTAATGTTATTTCTGAGGCCTCTGTTCTGTTCCATTGGTCTATATATCTATTTTGGTACCAGTACACACTGTTCTGATTATTGTAGCCTTGTGGTATATTTTGAAGTCAGGTAGCATGATGCCTCCAGCTTAGTTCTTTTTGCTTAGGATTGTCTTGGCAATGCAGGCTCTTTTTTGGTTCCGTATGAAATTTTAAGTAGTTGTTTCTAATTCTGTGAAGAAGGTCAATGGTAGCTCGATGGGAATAGCATTGAATCTATAAATTACTTTGTGCAGTATGGCCATTTTCACGATATTGATTCTTCCTATCCTAAGCATGGATTGTTTTTTCATTTGTTTGTATCCTCTCTTATTTCCTTGAGCAGTGGTTTGTAGTTCTCCTTGAAGAGGTCCTTCACATCCCTTGCAAATTGTATTCCTAAGTATTTTATTCTCTTTGTAGCAATTGTGAATGGGAGTTCGCTCATGATTTGACTGTTTGTCGATTATTGTTGTATAGGAATGCTTGTGATTTTTGCACATTGATTTTCTATCCTGAGACTTTGCTGAATTTGCTTATCAGCTTAAGGAGTTTTGGGGCTGAGACAATGGGTTTTTTTAAATATACAATCATGTCATTTGCAAAAAGAGATAATTTTACTTACTCCCTGCCTATTTGAATATCTTTCTTTCTTTCTTTCTTTCTTTCTTTCTTTCTCTTGCCTGATTGCCCTTGCCAGAACTTCCAATACTATGTTGAATAGGATGGTGAGAGAGGGCATCCTTTGCCAGTTTGCATAGGGAATGTTTCCAGTTTTTGCCCACTCAGTATGATATTGGCTGTGGGTTTGTCATAAATAGTTCTTATTATTTTAAGATGTGTTCCACAAATACCCAGTTTCTTCTGTGTTTTTAGCATGAAGCGGTGTTGAATTTTATCAAAAGCCTTTTCTGCATCTATTGAGATAATCATTTTGTTTTTGACATTGGTTCTGTTTATGTGATGAATTACGTTTATTGATTTGCATACGTTGAACCAGCCTTACATCCCAGGGATGAAGCCCACTTGATCGTGGTGGATAAGCTTTTTAATGTGCTGCTGGATTTGGTTTGCTAGTATTTTATTGAGGATTTTCACATCGATGTTCATCAGGGATATTGGCCTGAAATTTTCTTTTTTTGTTGTGTCTCTTCCAGGTTTTGGTATCAGGATGATGCTGGCCTCATAAAATGAGTTAGGAAGGAGTTTCTCTTTTTCTATTGTTTGGAAGAGTTTCAGAAGGAATGGTACCAGCTCCTCTTTGTACCTCTGGTAGGATTCGGCTGTGAAACCATCTGGTCGTGGGCTTTTTTTGGTTGGAAAGCTATTAATTACTGCCTCAATTTCAGAACTCGTTATTGGTCTATTCAGGGATTCAACTTCTTCCTAGTTTAGTCTTGAGAAGGTGTTTGTGTCCAGAAATTTATTCATTTCTTCTAGATTATCTAGTTTATTTGTGTAGAGGTGTTTATAGTATTATATGATGGTAGTTTGTATTTCTGTGGGATAAGTGGTGATATCCCCTGTATCATTTTTTATTTCATCTATTGATTCTTCTCTCTTTTCTTCTTTATTAGTCTTGCTAGTGGTCTATGTATTTTGTTGATCTTTTCAAAATCCAGCTCCTGGATTCATTAATTTTTTGAAAGGTTTTTTGTGTTTCTAACAGTTCTACTCTGATCTTAGTTATTTCTTGTCTTCTGCTAGCTTTTGAATTAGTTTGCTCCTGTTCCTCTAGTCCTTTCAATTGTGATGTTAGGGTGTCGATTTTTATCTTTCCTGCTTTCTCCTGTGGACATTTAGTGCTATAAGTTTCCCTCTAAACACTGCTTTAGCTGTGTCCCAGAGATTCTGGTACATTGTGTCTTTGTTCTCATTGGTTTCAAATGATTTATTTATTTCTGCCTTAATTTCGTTATTTACCCAGTAGACATTCAGGAGCAGGTTGTTCAGTTTCCATGCAGTTGTGCAGTTTTGAGTGAGATTCTTAATCCTGAGTTCTAATTTCATTGCACTGTGGTCTGAGAGACTGTTTGTTATGATTTCTGTTCTTTTGTGTTTGCAGAGCATGTTTTACTTCCAATTATGTGGTCAATTTTAGAATAAGTGCTGTGTGGTACTGAGAAGAATGTATATTCTGTTGATTCGGGGTGGAGAGTTTTGTAGATGTCTTTTAGGTCCTCTTGGTCCAGAACCGAGTTCATGTCCTGAATATCCTTGTTAATTTTTTGTCTCATTGATCTGTCTAATATTGACAGTGGGGTGTTAAAATCTCCCACTACTATTGTGTGGAAGTCTAAGTCTCTTTGTAGATCTCTAAGAAGTTGCTTTATGAATCTGGATGCTCCTAAATTGGGTGCATATATATTTAGGAGAGTTAGCTCTTCTTGTAGCATTGATCCCTTTACCATTATGTAATGCCCTTCTTTGTCTTTTTTGATCTTTGTTGGTTTAAAGTTTGTTTTATCAGAGACTAGGATTGCACACCCTGCTTTTTTTTTTTTTTTTTTTTTTTTTTTTTTTTTTTTTTTTTTTTTTTTGCTTTCCATTTGCTTGGTAAATCTTCCTCTATCCCTTTATTTTTAGCCTATATGTATCTTTGCACATGAGATGGGTCATCTGAATACAGCACACTCATGGGTCTTGACTCTTTATCCAATTTGCCAGTCTGTGCCTTTTAATTGGGACATTTAGCCCATTTACATTTAAGGTTAATATTGCTATGTGTGAATTTGATCCTGTCATTATGATGCTAGCTGGTTATTTTGCCCATTAGTTGATGCTGTTTCTTCATAGTGTCAATGGTCTTTACATTTTGGTTTGTTTTTGCAGTGGCTGGTACTGATTTTTCCTTTCCATATTTAGTGATTCCTTCAGGAGCTCTTGTAAAGTAGGCCTGGTGGTGACAAAATCCCTCTCTATTTGATTGTCTGTAAAGGATTTTACTTCTCCTTCACTTATGAACCTTAGTTTGGCTGTATATGAAATTCAGGGTTGAAAATTCTTTTCTTTAAGAATGTTGAGGCCGGGCACAGTGGCTTACACTTGTAATCCCAACACTTTGGGAGGCTGAGGCAGGAGGATCATGAGGTCAAGAGATTAAGACCATCCTGGCCAATATGGTGAAACCCTGTGTCTACTAAAAATATGAAAATTAGCTGAGTATGGTGGCACGTGCTTGTAATCCCAGCTACTCGGGAGGCTGAGGTAGGAGAATCACTTGAACCCGGAAAGAGGAGGTTGCAGTGAGCCGAGATCACACCATTACACTCCAGCCTGGGCGACAAGAGTGAAACTCCATCTCAACAGAAAAAGAATGTTGAATATTGGCCCCCGCTTTCTTCTGGCTTGTAGGGTTTCTGCAAAGAGATCTGCTGTTAGTCTGATGGGCTTCCCTTTGTGGATAACCTGACCTTTCTCTCTGGCTGCCATTAATATTTTTTCCTTCATTTCAACCTTGGTGAATCTGATGATTATGTCTTGGGGTGGCTCTTCTAGAGGAGAATCTTTGTGGTCTTCTCTATATTTCCTGAATTTGAATGTTGGCCTGCCCTGCTAGGTTGGGGAAGTTCTCCTGGATAATATCCTGAAGTGTGTTTTCCAACTTGGTTCCATTCTTCCTGTCACTTTCAGGTATACCAATCAAACATAGGTTTGGTCTTTTCACATAGTCCCATATTTCTTGGAGGCTTTCTTCGTTCCTTTTTATTCTTTTTTCTCTAATCTTGTCTTCACGCTTTATTTCATTTAGTTGATCTTCAATCCCTGATGTCCTTTATTCCGCATGATCAGTTCTGCTATTGATACTTATGTATGCTTCACGAAGTTCTTGTGCTGTGTTTTTCAGCTCCATCAGGTCATTTATGTTCTTCTCTAAAATGGTTATTCTAGTTAACAATTCCTCTAACCTTTTATCAAGGTTTTTAGCTTCCTTGCATTGGGTTAGAACATCTCCTTTAGCTCAGAGAAGTTTATGTTATTACCTACCTTCTGAAGTCTGCTTCTGTCAATCCATCAAACTCATTCTCTGTCCAGTTTTGTTCCCTTACTGGCAAGGAGTTGTGATCCTTTGGAGGAGAAGAGGCATTCTGGTTTTTCGAATTTTCAGCCTTTTGTGCTGGTTTTTCCTCATCTTCATGGAATTATCTACCTTTGGTCTTTGGTGTTGGTGACCTTTGGATGGAGTTTTTGCGTGGTCATCCTTTTTGTTGATGTTGATGCTATTGCTTTTTGTTTGTTAGTTTTCCTTCTAACAGTCAGGCCCCTCTTCTGCAGGTCTGCTGGAGTTTGCTGGGGGTTCACTCCAGACTCTATTTGCCTGGGTATCACCAGCAGAGGCTGCAGAACAGCAAAGATTGCTGCCTGCTCTTTCCTCTGGAAGCTTCGTCCCAGAGGGGCACCTGCCACATGCCAGCTGGGGCTCTCCTGTATGAGGTGTCTGTTGACGCCTGCTGGGAGGTGTCTTCCCATCAGGAGGCATGGGGGTCAGGGACCCACTTGAGCAGGCAGTCTGTCCTAGCAGAGCTCAAGCACTGTGCTGGGAGATCCGCTGCTCTCTTTAGAGCTGGCAGGCAGGAACATTTAAGTCTGCTGATGCTGCACCCGCAGCCACCCCTTCCCCCAGGTGCTCTCTCCCAGGGAGATGGGAGTTTTATCTATAAGCCCCTGGCTGGGGCTGCTGCCTTTCTTTCAGAGATGCCCTGCCCAGAGAGGAGGAATCTAGAGAGGCAGTCTGGCTACAGTGGCTTTGCTAAGCTGCAGTGGGCTCCACCCAGTCTGAACTTCCTGGCGACTTTGTTTATACTGTGAGGGGAAAAACCACCTACTCAAGCCTCAGTAATAGTGGACGCCCCTCCCCACACCAAGCTTGAGTGTACCAGGTCGACTTCAGACTGCTGTGCTGGCAGCAAGAATTTTAACCCAATGGATCTTAGCTTGCTGGGCTCTGTGACTGGGATCCACTGAGAAAGACCACTTGGCTCCCTGGCTTCAGCGCCCTTTCCAGGAGAGTGAACACTTCTGTCTCGCTGACTTTCCAGGAGCCACTGGGGTACGAAAAAAAACTCCTGCAGCTAGCTCAGTGGCTGCCCAAACAGCCTCCCAGTTTTGTGCTTGAAAGCCAGGGCCCTTGTGGTGTAGGCACCCAAGGGAATCTCCTGGTCTCTGGGTTGTGAAGAACATGGGAAAAGCATAGTATCTGGGCCAGATAGCCCTGTCCCTCATGGCAAGGTCCCTCATGGCTTCCCTTGGCTAGGGGAGGGATTTCCCCAACCCCTTACACTTCCCAGGTGAGGCGACGCCACCTTGCTTCGGCTTGCCTTCCGCGCACTGCACCCACTGTCTAACCAGTCCCAATGAGATGAACCACGTACCTCAGTTGGAAATGCAGAAATCACCTGCCTTCTGCGTTGGTCTCGCTGGGAGCTACAGACTGGAGCTGTTCCTATTCAGCCATCTTGCCTGAGAATCTCTGAATCAGTTTTTAAGGCAAAAAAAAATACCTGAGTGCAGCAGCTCTTGCCTATAATCCCAGCAGGAGATCCCAGCAGGAGGCCAAGGCAGGAGGATTGCTTGCACCCAGGAGTTCAAGACCAGCCTGAGCAACACAATGAGAACCCTTCTCTACAAAAAATTAAAAATTTAGCCAGGTGTGGTAGTGGCACACATCTCTATTCCCAGCTACTCAGGAGGCTGAGGCAGAGGGTCACTTGAGCTGGGAGTTCAAGGCTGCAGTGAGCTATGATCGTGCCACTGCACTCCAGCCTGGGCAACAGAGCAAGACCCCATCTCCAAAAAAAAAAGAAAGAAAATATACATAGTTTAAAATGAGTTCCAGCTATCTTTAAACTATATCCCACTTATCACTGGTCTGAATAAAGAAGGAGAAAGAGAACTTCCCTGTGCCAGAATGCAGTCAGGTCTATTTCACAGCCAGCTCCTGCTGACTTTGAGAAAGCTCAGCTTACCGCATCAGAGTGGAATTCCTTGGCCCAGGGCCTCCAGCAGAAGCCCCCTGAGAGGACACCTTGATCCTCCAACCCATCCCACCTCCTGACCTTCTCTGTCATTGCTATCTTGCCAGTCACCCCTCTGACCCCCACTTCACCCAAGAGCTTCCCCATGGGAATGAACTGAAACATTGAGATTTTTCTGTGGTGATGGAACTGGAGGACTCTAACTTTCACTTACAAGGTCTATTCATGTTTGCAGCAACATTTCATGATGGGTGGAGAATACTAATACTAATAAAGGACCGAGTCTCTTTAAATATGACCAACTGACTTAGTAGGCAGCTGGTGCCTTGGTTTCTTTCTATTCCTCACACCTAAGATAACTTGCCAAGACACTGAAGGATATTTTGAACCTTTCAGGCCTAAAAGCTCTGATTTGGATGAAATCAATAAAATGGCAAGGTAATTGCAATCCTTTTCTCTATTTGTTGGCTTGTATTGTGCTATGTTGATTCTGAAGTGGAGGACTTGTTGTTCTATACTTTTTAACTTAAGAAAATGTGTTCAATATGATTTTGTGTCTTCCTTAATGAAAAGAGTGTTTATTTTCCATTGCTGGTTTGCCACAGACCCATTTCTGGCTAAACATAGAACTCTTCAGTCATCTAAACCACTGTCTGGACATATTTGAGCAAGGAAAAGTAAACGTTTTGGGAATTTATCTGTGTTGGGTTGACTGTCGTGTATTTCTATTGATCTCCAGACATAGAAAAGATCATTTTCCTTCCTAGGACACATTCAAATACAAATGCTGGTTTTATGGAAAGATAGTGTCTGGATTTAGCATATCAGATGCCTTAAGATATGTGAATCTGGTAAACTCACTAATTTTCAGGCCTGATTATCTGATCATTTGTGTATTAACATTTGGAGGCCAACAGCAATTCTCATAGAAGGGAGTGGGAGAGCTTACATAAACTGAATCATTGTATCTAGGCATGATTTTTAAGTGGAAGTAAATTTTTCCTGAGATAACTTGAGTCTTTATCCCCTTTTTATTATTAATTGCCTTGATTTAAAAATGGGGCACACTCAACAGAAAAATGAAAGCAATCTTATATAGAGCCGCATTTCATTTGTTGCAGGTCTTGTTTTCCAGAACTATCTCCAACTTTGCCACCTGAGAAACACAAGTCCAAGTCCAATACTTACTGAAGAAACAACTATTCCACCTAGTCAAGGAACTAGCCAACACTTAACAGAGGATTGCCCTTAGTTATAGAGCTAACTGAAAATGAAGTAACTAGAGGAAGACCATTTACCTTCTCCATTGAAGAGACCGTTCAAGAGCCAACTCAGGAACCAGGGTCTAGCAGTGTTACTGAACGGATGACTGGCACTTAAGAGTCCAGTACCCTGCTGAGAAACCAGCAACCCATGTGGGGATGCCATGGCGGGTAAGCATGCTCTGCTTCTTGACTTTATGTAGAGGCTGTTGGTTAACTTTCCAGTGCAGATTTTGCTCATTTGGATTTCCCTATTTTGTGTGTTTTTCCTTTTCATTCATGCACATTTTACAGTCCACCACTCTGCTTGGCTCCTTATATAGTTTGGATATTTGCCCCTGCCCAAATCCCACTGTTGAGCTGTAATTCCCAATGATGGAGGTGCATCCTAGTGGGAGGTGTTTAGGTTGTGGGGGCGGATCCCTCATGGCTTGATGCTGTCTTTGCAATAGTGAGTGAGTTCTTGCCAGGTCTGTTCGTTTAAAAGTGTGTGGCACCGGGGCCAAGCATGGTGACTCACGCCTGTAATCCCAGCACTTTGGGAGGCCAAGGCAGGTGGATCACCTGAGGTCAGGAGTTCAAGACCAGCCTGGCCACCATGGTGAAACCCCATCTCTACTAAAACCAAATACAAAAAAATTAGCCAGGCATGGTGGCAGGCACCTGTAATCCCAACTACTCCAGAGGCTGAGACAGGAGAACTGATTGAACCCGGGAGGCAGAGGTTGCAGTGAGGCAAGATTGCACCATTGCACTCCAGCCTGGGCAACTGAGTGAGACTCTCTCTCAAAAAAAAAAAGAAAAAGTATGTGTCAGCCCCCCATTCCCCTCTGTCTTGCTCCTGCTCTCACCATGTAATGTGCCTGCTCCCCCTTCCCCTTCTGCCATAATTGTAAGCTTCTGGAGGCCTCCCCAGAAGGCAAGCAGATGCCAGCACCATGCTTCCCCTAAAGTCTGCAGAATCATGAGCCAATTAAGCCTCCTTTTTTAATAAATTACCCAGTCTCAGGTGTTTACAGCAGTGCAAGAATGGCCTAATACAGCTTCCATCCTGTCACCTTTGATAAGTGTGGAACAATAAACAACCCCTCTCCTGCAGCCAAAATGTATTCTAACTCATTTCTCAGAAATGAATAGGCTCTATTAGCATTTCCCATTGTATTTCCTTCCTGCAAAGTTTTCTTCAGAGTTGTAATCTTGCCCTACTGTCACATCTTTTATTTTGAATCCATGTTATGTATTCCAGAAATCAGGTAGGAAGAGAATAATGTGTTCCCTTAGATCACTACACATTGTAAAATAGAAAGAGAAAGAGGTGCAGCAGAGAATGCACAAGGCACCCCTTTAAATAAGCAGAAATGAATTTACTTTCTGGTCCCAACTCAAACATCCCCTATTTGTTTTTATTTCGTAGGCTAAGATCACAAGACTGTTGAGCAGAAGAAATGCCAAGAGAGCCAGAATCTTACAGATGGTGGCATTAATAATGGAGCAAACTAGAACCAATGACAAAGACATGACGTCTGAAATTAACACAGAGAATATAAATATTGTGAGATGAATCTTCCCCCTCCAATTCTCCTTATTTGCCAAATATTTTCATTTCCTTTCCTCATTAAAGAAAATAGAACCATACATCACAGTCAAAAATGCTCCACTGGCAACACTGTATGATTCACTCTTTTTGTCATACATGTCTTTAATAATTGATGGATATTAAAATCACACAGAATATTTAATGAGGGCTTATTTTACTTGCATCACCACTTTGATTCAAAAAAAGATTTAAGGTAGTTAATAAGATTAGAAGGAAAGACAGTTAACAAAGACAAGAACTTTAACTAGAGTCAAAACTGAAGTCAGTATTTAAGAAATAAACACCACATAGTCTCCCACGCTTTCTCTGGGTGACATTTAGGGCGGGTGACCAAGGAGAGGCTGAGTCATCTTTTCTACCACTGTCTACCCCAAGGGTTCATGCACACTTAGGCGGAGTTCAAACTCAGAATTTGTGGAACAAATGACAAGCAGCATATGCACAGATGAGCAGTCTTGAACTGGGGACCAAGGTTGATTGGAACATCTGGGTTGTCTTTGAACTGTTTACCATCAGCACTGAAACTTCCCCCAAATCTACCTGCCCACAAAAGTCCCATCTTCCCCCACTCCATCTGCCCTCCCCCACTTCTTAATACACAGGCATACAAGTAAGGTAGCCTGGCCAATGTGTTCTTCATAGAAACTGAAAATAGCCCCCACGACAAATTGCTAGGACTCCTGTTCTGGGGTGGTCACGGAGTGCCATCGTCAAGCCTCACTGGGTTCTCTAATTGTCATGCCTGAATTATTGCCAGAATTATTACCAGGAAAGAGGTGCAATTTTTCCTAGGAGTCAAGCAAAAAAGCAGAAAAAAAAATGGAATTCTCAAAATGAAAAGTAGTCGAGATGCAAAATAATAAGGAAGAAGCATGTGTGTGTGGGACAGATATAGTACATATAATGCAAATGTACACATTATTCAAAAAATAAGCAATTAGCTTGAAAATTAAAAGAATTACATTTAGAAGATACTGGGAATAATGGTCGGGCGCAGTGGCTCACGCCTGTAATCCCAGCACTTTGGGAGGCCAAGGCAGGCGAATCACGAGGTCAGTAGATCGAGACCATCCTGGCTAACACGATGAAACCCCGTCTTTACTAAAAATACAAAAAAAACAAAACAAAAAAAATTAGCTGGGCGTGGTGGCGGGCGCCTGCAGTCGCAGCTACTCTGGGACTGAGGCAGGAGAATGGCGTGAACCTGGGAGGCGGAGCTTGCAGTGAGCCGAGATCACGCCACTGCACTCCAGCCTGGGCGATGGAGCAAGACTCCGTCTCAAAAAAAAAAAAAAAAAAAAAAAAAAAGGATACTGGGGATAAAATAACCAACAAGGCTAACAAGACTACTAGGTCTTTATTTTGTACCAAATTCTCCTCTAAATGCAGTACAGTGTCTTATTTCATTTTAGTCCTCAGGTCTAAAGCAAAGATACTATTATTATTTTACAAGTACGAAAACTAAAGCTTGGTGAAGTTACGTCACGTGCCCCGGATCACACAGATCCTGGCAAAACTAACAATCAAATTAGGGCCTGACTCCAAAGGCCAAGCTCTGACCTTTACATGTGCTGCCTCCCAGTGGGAAGAGCTGGTAATTACAAAGCCTGATTTCTGGCTCTATTACTCCTTCACTTCCCTAGAACTCTTTTTTTTTTTTTTTTTAAAAACAGGTTCCTAGAGAATTTACTCACAATAGCCAAGACCCAGAAACAGTCCCAGTGTTGATAGACAAGTCAAGGGATAAACAAATCATGGTAAATCCATACATATCTAATTAGCCATAAAAGGGAATATGCTGCTAATACAATATGCAACACCCATGAAGCTCAGAGACCCCATGCTTAGTGAAAACACCCAGACTGAAAAAAAGAACTCTATCCTCACCTGGAACACGAGATGGGTTAAATAAAAATTATCTTCAAAGTCATTTTTATTTCTAGCATTCTGAATTGCACCAAATTTAGGAAAATATGTTCCCATATCAAATTGATTTTTAAGTATCTTAACCTCATGACCAAAACGATAGCAATTCATTCAGCCTAGAATTTATAAATCACATGTTATGAATAATTAGTCACACATCCCAGTCCTGAAGAATATAATTATTGGGATATACATAAAGCTCCATGAGAACCAGAAACAAGATAACTTCATTCACCTCTGTGTTCCTGGCATCAACATTTTTCACAGCGGACATGCTCACAAATGACTGGGGAATACTAAGGGATTCACGTAAGATCACTAAACCACCTCTATGCTCCTCTTTTTGAGAAAAAGAAAAGAAAAATGGGAAACGATGGATCTTCAGAGCTAAGTTGAAGTTAAGGATTATTTCGTTTATTCTCTTTGTTTTATAAATGATTAAAATAGACCCAGAGAGGGCATTTTTACCATTGATACTGCTATGACTAGTACTGTTGTTGCTATTATCATTGTCTTCATGTTCTGAGGTAATTCTATTGGCTGAGAAATCTTTCTTTTTCATCCACCATGAAATATTGTAGGAGAAGACTCAATGGCTCTCTGCCTTTTTCTTGAACTAGAGATTTAGGAACCACAGCCCTCTGCCCACCAGTCCCCCTCCTGCACTCCCCACTCCTTAAGGGTAGAATTACTGATTGAGTTTTATATATATATAATAACTTATAACCTATATATATATAACTCAATCGGTAATTCTACCCTTAAAGAGGAAGAGCTTTATTGAGCAATAAAGTGGGCAGGTCCCTGGTGAGGCTCCACCTTCAGGCCAGCGAGGGCCTGAAGGCTGAGGGCCAGGCTGCCAGTCCTGCAGACCACAGTGGGATCTTGTGGTGCCTTCTCCAGGCCTACCCATGGCCATCCATGGACCAATCAGCACATACTTCCTCCCCTCTGAGGCCCATAAAAGCCCTGAGATCAGCCAGAGCAGGGCAGACATCAGGACAACCAGCTGCAGAGAGAAGCAACCCACTCCAGGGCCACCTCGCTGCTGAGAGCTAAGCAGATGATGGGATCACCTGCCTGCAGAGAGGAGCTTCCCACTTCAGAGTCTCCACTCTGCTAAGAGCTGAACACTTGTCAGGACACTCTGGTTGTAGAAAGGAGCTACCCCATTGCTCAATAAAGCTCCTCTTTATCTTGCTTACCCTCCACTTTTCTGTGTACCTCATTCTTCCTGGTCACAGGACAAGAACTTGGGACCCGTCGAGTGGTGGGGCTGAAAGAGCTATAAGACAAACAGGGCTGAAACACGCCCTTGATCACCACATGCAGGCGAAGACGAGAGAAGAGCTGTAGCCCTTCAGGGAGCCCAGACCTGGAAACAGTCTGAGCCAAGTCTGTGACTTCCTCTTTGGAGCTCTGTGGTTCCTGGTGTCTCCAAGCTTCCAGCACACCCATGTTCCCTGGTGCCAGCTGTGGAAGCTGCTTGTGGAGCATCTGGTCCAGCTGCAGCCTTGCAAAGCGCCAGCACCTGGAGTTGCCCACCCCGCTGCAGCAGCCAGCATGTCTGACTGCACAGTGGCTGGACACCAGGCTCACTCACACACCCCTTGCTGCTCCACACAGTCTCCCTTGGCAGGCATGGGATCCAGGCTGATAGTGTGAGCTGAGCACAGCCTGCCAGGCTGAGTGGCCAGAACAAGCACCACAGGATTGAGTAAACTCAAGCAAAGGCACCACTGGCCACAGGTTTCCAGCCAGAAAAGCAACACCCCAAAGATCCCATAACATAAAGACTACACCTTAGTATAAGGGCTGTGCTGTAGCACTAACAGCAAAGCTGAAAGTAATGCTGCCCAGAAAACCAAACTTTGACAGGATCAAGTAATCCACAAGTAAATGAGTTGTCCACCAGAACATAATTTAACAAATCTTTAGAGTAAGAACCTCCAAAACTTGTAATCTACAATGTCTGCAAAAAAAATACTATTATTATGAGGCACATAAAAAAGGAAAATGTTATAGATAATTAAGAGAAAAAATAACCAATAGAAATAGTGATCTAGAAGATCTATATTTGGGAGTTAGCAGACAAGGACTTAGTTGAATAACATTTTTAAAAATATGAAAGATATATTAGTCAGGGAGTAACAGAGCAAATAGGGGGTGTGTGTGTGTGTGCGTGTGTGTATGTAGAGAGAAAAAAGAGAGAGAGAGATTTGTTATAAAGAATCAACTCATGCAACTATGGAGGCTGAGAAGTTCAGACCCAGAAGAGCTGATGGTATCAGTTCCAGTCTTGAGTCTGAGTCAAAGGCAGGAGAAGACCAGTGTCCCAGACTAAAGACAGGCAGAGAAAGAACTCTTTCTTATTTAGCCTTTTATTCTATTCAGGCCTTTGACAAATTGGGCGAGGTCCACTCAAAATAGAGACACCAATCTGCTTTCCTCAGTCTACCCCTTCAAATGTGAATGTCACCCAGAAACACCCTCACAGATATACCCAGAAATAGTATTAAACCAACTATCTGGGCATCATGTGGCCCGGTCAAGTTAACACATAGCTAATCATCACACACGGAAATTGGGACACTTTCAACACACCTGTGTGTCTATATATCCATATATAAATTGCACATAACACATTTACCATAGACCACAAGATGGAAGCATATCCTAGGCTCATATAACAAGTTGACAAGTTTCAAATGAT
Organism: Macaca nemestrina; assembly: GCF_043159975.1. Taxonomy (NCBI): domain Eukaryota; kingdom Metazoa; phylum Chordata; class Mammalia; order Primates; family Cercopithecidae; genus Macaca; species Macaca nemestrina. Next base: position 113,350,180 of record NC_092128.1, read on the forward strand.
TTAGATCATATACTGCATGTTCTTTCACCACTATAGAATTGAGTGCTCAGTAAGAGAAAGATAAATAGAAGCTAGAAAAGCAACACATTTCAAATTACCCATGAATTAAAGAAGAAATCACAATGAAAAAATAAAAACTATTTTGAGTTGAAAGATAAAGAAAAAACAATAAACCAAACTTGTGTACACCAAAAAGTGCTTTGGGGAATATTAATAGCTTCAAATGCATATATTGGGTAAAAGGAAAATATTGAAAATCACAAAGTTAAGCCTCCATCTCAATAAATGAGGAAAAGAACGATTAATTAAACCCAAGGATAAGAGAAGTAAATAATAAATATAATAGCAGCAATCAATAAGATAAAAGAAGTCAACATAGTCAAAGCTGCTTCTTAGAAAAATGTACTAAAATTAGTAAGTCCCTAGGTACACTAATCAGGGGAAGAAAAGTGAGAAAATTCAATTTATCAGTATCAGGCATAGAAAAGGAGAAATCACACAGAATTTAGAAATATTAAAAAGATAACAAAAAGACATTGTGAAAAACTTCATGCCCATAAATTTTAAAAAATTTGTGTCAAAAAATTAGATTACATGGAGAAAAAAATCCTCAAAATTCTAATATACCATCACTGGCACAGGATGAAATGGAAAAGGTGAATGATATTGAATCTGTAATAATAACTGTTGTTTTTAATTTACACAAAAAAAGCCAACTTCCCACAAACAAAACTTTAAGCAAGATGGCTTTATTAGCGAATTCTCCTTCACATTTATGAAAAAACTAAAACCAATCTTATCCAAACTCTTAAAGAGAGAGAGAATAAAAAGAAATACATTTCAACACATTTTATGAGGCCATCGGAATTTTGATTTCTAAACCTATGAGTGCATTATTTTTAAAAAGGAAACCACAAGCTAGTATATTTCGTGAACACATGAGAAAACTTTAGTAAATCAAATGCAAGTACATATTTTAAAAAGTAATACATATTGAACAAGGGTAGTTTATTCCAGGAATAAAAGGCTAGTTTAACGTTTAAAAGTCAATGTGATTAACCACATTAACAAAACAAATAAGAAAAACTAACCGGTAAAATTCAAATAAACCTAGAAACAGACTATTAGTAAAAAAATTTATCAAGGGCACTATACAAAAGTTGCTGGTATTTTTATATAAAGGCAACAAACAAATAGAAAATATAAATTACCATTTGCCATAATATCAAAACATAAAATACTTACAAATAAATCTAATGAGAAATGTGTAAGACTTTTATACAAAAAACTGCAAAACATTAAGAAGAAAATGTTTGAAATACTTAATTAAATAGGATGTATCCTGTTCATTGACTGGAAAACTCAATATTGTTAAGACGTCAGTTCTCCCAGAATTGGTCTATAGATTCAATGCAATCAATGTAATCCCAGTAAAACTCCCTTGGTTTTCTGTTGTTGTGTTGGGGGTTGGGCGGGGGGAGTGGGAGTGGAAATTGACAAGCTGATTCTTCTCTTTTTCCCCCATTGGCTAGGCTCCCTCAAAGCAGACAAGGTGATTCTAAAATTCATACGGAAATGCAGAGAGCCTAGAATGTCCAAGGACATAAGGAAGTGGAACAAAGCTCATATGTTTTAAACCATGAGATATAAAGCCTATTAGAAAACTACAGAAATTAAGACAGTGCAGTACTGGTACTGGAATACAGAGACAGACCAATCCAATAGGAAGAGGAGTTTCCCACACCATAATGGGGAGAGAGGGAACTCCACTGCAATTCAGTGGGAAAAGGTACATGGTACCAGGTCACCTCGCCAGCCATATATTGAAAACAAAAACAAGAAACCTTGGCCCCTGCTTTATGAAAGCTGAGAAAATCAAGTTTCTGTAAGAAATATAGGACAATATCTTCATGAGCTTAGAAGAGGCAAATATTTCTCAAACATGACACCAAAACTGAAACTGCCTTTGCAAAACTATGACAATAAAAGAAATTCAGTATGGCTGGGTTCATCTTGCTTCTAGCCTCACAGGCTGGCTGTCTTCGTTCATTCCCGGGTATAGACCAAGCTTACTCTGGGAGAAATTTAGTTTACAGTTTAAATGATAATAACCCTTCCCAAAAACTAAACTTCCTTTGTAAAACTAATGAAAGGCCACCAAGTTAGGAGGATGAAAGGAGTCTGAATTCTACTAGATATAGGGATAAATAATTACCAGTCATTATTCTGGAGGTCTCAAGATTTGCAACTTCCCCCATTACTCCTGCAGATAACATCACTCTTGTAGAACCTAAGATTGACCTTTTGAGATGTCTTTTAAGGCTTTTGCATTTCTGACAATCAGATGATTCCACTTGGACCTGCACATTGGACCTGGACTCCTCTAGTAGCCCCCACTCAGAAACAGCCTCAACACACAAGGATCATTTTCCACACCCCTATGATTGCATCCTCAACTAATCGGCATGTCCCCTTCTGGACCCCCTTGCCCAACAAATTCTCATGGAAAACCCTAGTCTACAAATTTCTGGAGAGATTAATTTGGTCTCCCATGTGGCATGGCCAGCCAAGTGTTGATTAAACCCTTTCTTTACTGCAATGTCATGGTCTCAGTGGATTGATGTTGTTTGTGCAGCAGGCAGGAAGAACCTATCAGGTAATTACAGAACTACTCTTAAGAAAGTAAAACAGGCCAAGCATGGTGGCTCATACCTGTAATCCCAGCACTTTGGGAGACTGAGGCAGGAAGATCGTTTGAGCCTAGGAGTTTGAGACCAGCCTGGGCAACACAAGGAGACTAAAAATTCAGCCAAAAATTAGCTGAGTGTGGTGGCCTGCCTATAGGCCCAGTGTCATGGGACTTTTGGGATACTGCTTTGCCATCCAGAAATCCTGTAGCCAGTGGCACCTTCGACCGAGTTTTGCTTGGACTTGGAGCTGGGCTCATTCTGCCCACTCGGCCTGGCAGGCTGTACTCAGCTATAACTACCAGCCTGGATCCCATGCCTGCCAAAGGCAAGCCAGGCACAGAGCAGCAAAGGTTGTGTGAGCGAGCATTCAGTCCAGCCACTGTGCACAGCCAGGCATACCATCTGCAGTGGGGTAGGCAGCTCCAGGTACTGGCACAGATGCCAGCTCCCTGTAAGGCTGTGGCTGGACCAGGTGTCCGACAAGCAGTTTCCATGGCTGGCACTAGGGAACATGGTGGCACCTGGAAGCTTGGAGATGCCAGGAACCACAGAGCCTGAAAGAAGGTGTCACAGCCCTGGCTTGGGGATCTCCTAGGTCGGTGCTCCCCAAAGGGCTGCAGCTCTTCTATCATTTTGTTTTATCTCCTTCTTGTCGCCTGCAAAGTGGCAAGCAAGAGGCGTTTCAGCCCTGTTTGTGTTACAGCTCTTTTAGCCCCACCACTCAGCAGGACTTGAGTTCTTACCCTGCATCCAGGAAGAATGAGGTGAACAGACAAGTGGAAGGTGAGCAAGGTGAAGAGGAGCTTTATTGAGTGATAGAACCATTCAGAGGAGACCTGCATTAGGTAGCTCTTCTCCACAGGCAGGGTGTCCCAGTGAGTGTTCAGCTCCCAGCAGAAAGAAGACCATGGAGTAGGTAGCTCCTCTCCACAGCTGATTGTTCCGTTGTCTTCCCAGCTCTCAGCAGAGAGGAGACCTGGAGTGTGCAGCTTCTCTCCACAGCTGGCAGGTCACTGTCCCCTCGAGTCTGGCTGAGTCCGAGGCTGTTATGGGCCTTAGAGGGGAGGAAGTGCATCCAATTGGTCCATGGGAGGCCATGGGTGCGCCCAGAAAAAGCACCACAAGTTCCCACTTCGGTCCATGGGACCAGCAGCCTGGATCCAGGCTTCAGATCCTCTGCAGTTTGAAGGTAGGGCTCCACCGAGGACCTGCCCATTTCCACCCAGGAGCCTGTCTGTCTCCTGCTGCCGTTCATGGCACCTAGGCTTTCATGTTGAGGGGTAAGTGCAGGCCAGCGCTGAGTTGCCCTTACACCCCCTCGGTCTCCCTCCCATGCTCATCAGCACCCAAAGTGTGGACTTTGGGGGCCAAGGCACCAGAGGGCTGGCATGTGTCAGTGCTGCCCCAAGTGTGCACACACCTGACTGTGTGTGACAGCACCCGGGCTCGGCCCCAACCTCGTTCCGAGATCGGAGCAGGTGCCAGGAGTGGGGAGAAGCCAGGCAGTGGGAGCAGACACCTCTGAGCCTGTGGGGGCAGGGAGGACCAGGTCTGCAGCTGTGGCTGAATGGCTGCAGTTGTGTCCAGCACGGCAGGGCTCCTGCCTGCTCCCAACCCCCGGGAGCACAGGGAGGCCCAGGTCCACAGCCACAGCTGGGCAGCTGCAGCTGTACCCAGGAAGGCGCATTCTTGGCTTCTGCTGGCTCTGTGGAGCATGCAGCCCAGCCACACCTCCCCCACTGCAGCCAGATTCTTGGCAGTTGCTGCTCCAGGTAGGCCACTGCTGCCATCACCAGCTATTAAGGAGGCTCAGGTGGAAGGATTGCTTAAGCCAGGAAGACTGTGAGGCTGCACTGAGTCATGATGGCACCACTGCACTCCAGCCTAGGGAATGAAGTAAGACCCTGTCTCAAAAAATTTTAATTTAAATTTAGAAAAGTAAAAGAATTGAACATCATTAACAGAACATTTGCTCATGAAAAGACATAAAACAATGAAAAAGAAAACTACAGAATGGACAGAAGATACTTGCAATATATGTATATATGTAAAACATATACTACATATATAATATATATTTTATATATATATCTTACAAACAACTTATATCTAGCATATATAAAGAATTTCTACAAATTAATAAGGAGACACAGACAACCCAGTTAAATGATAAGTAAAAGATTTGAACTTCAGCAAAAACGATATTAAAATCCAAAATAAACAGGAAAGATACTCAATTTCATTGATCAGCAGATAATTACAAATTAAAAATTACAATGAGACAACACTTCAAATTCAAAATAGTGTCGATATGTACAATGCTTTGGAAAAATGTTTGACAGTATTTTATAAAACTAAACATGCATATATCCCATGATCAACAATTCCACCTCTAGGTATGAGTGCGTATGTTCCGCAAAAGACATGTAAAATAACAGACATGTAAAATGATACTCATAAAAACTATTCACAATAGCCAAAGATTGAATACAACTCAAATTTCTATCAATACTTGAATTAAAGTTTGTAGTCATACAATAGAGTCCTACAGAAAAATGAAAGATTATGAACTACTACTGCATGCAACAATATTAATGAATCTTCCGGACAAAATATCGAGGAAAATAGTCAGAAACAAGAGAATACATAATGTATTCTCCATTTATGGGAAGTTCAAAATAGATAAGACTTATCTAGGGTACCAGAGGTCAGAATATTGGTTATATCTGGGAGGGGTCTTATTAGGAATAATTAAATAAGCAATTGAAGATATTAAATAATACCACAAATACAAAAATCACAACTCAGAAAAACAGAAGAACAAATAGTGAAATAAGAACTGACAAGTTGAGCATGGTGGCTCATGCCTATAATCCCAGCACTTTGGGAAGCCAAGGTGGGAGGATCACTTGAGGTCAGGAGTTTGAGACCAGCCTGGCCAACATAGATAAAACCCATCTCTACCAAAAACACAAAAATTAGCCAGGGGTGGTGGCACACACCTCTAATCCCAGCTACTCGGGAGGCTGAGGCAGGAGAATCTCTTGAACACGGGAGGCAGAGGTTGCAGTGAGCCGAGATGGAGCCACTGCACTCGTCTCAAAAAAAAAAAAAAACAAAAACAAAAACAGGCCGGGCACGGTGACTCATGCCTGTAATCCTAGCACTTTGGGAGGCCGAGGCACATGGATCACCTGAGGTCGGGAGTTCGAGACCAGCCTGGCCAACATGGTGAAACCCCATCTCTACTAAAAATACCAAAAATTAGCGGAGTATGGTGATGGGCGCCTGTAATCCCAGCTATTTGGGAGGCTGAGGCAGGAGAATCACTTGAACTCAGGAGGCAGAGGTTGCAGTGAGCTGAGATCGTGCCATTGCACTCCAGCCCAGGTGACAGTGCGAGACGCCATCAAAAAAAAAAAAAAAAAAAAAAAAAAAAACTGACATAATTAAGAACTTGAGAAAAAGACAAATCTAGAAACAAAAATTGCATTACTAGGTAGCCAAGGGAGAACAGGAAGACAAAAAAGTACAGTAAGAGATATAACAAACAGATAAAAATAATAAAAGCCAAGAAAATGGAAGCAGAAAGAACAGGATACAAGCACAGTCGAACACAAATGTCATTAAAGAACCTGAAGAAGAAAAACCAAATAATAGACTAGGACTAATATGTAAGACTATAATCAAGAAAACTTTCCTGGGGAAAAAAATAAGTTCTGAATCTACATATGGCAAAGATACGGCACACGTATGAAAAATAGACTGCAAGAGATAGCTTAACAAATTATTGTAATTTATAGAACACTAAAACTCAGACTTCACCACTACACAATATATCCATGTAACACAACTGCACATGTACTCTCTAAATCTATAAAAATAAAAATAAAATAAATGATCATTAATGATGGCCCAATGGATACCTTCCAGAAGAATGGAATCAGTCTTCCCCCTTGTGGATAACTAGCAAAAGTACCTTATTTTCTCCACTAAAAGTTCCATGTTAGAGTTTTAAGGGAACCACAGGCTATGTGTTTTTTCCTTCTCATCTAAAGGTAATAGGAAGTCATTTTATATAAAATTTGTGAGCCGGACACGGTGGCTCATGCCTGTAATCCAGCACTTTGGGAGGCCAAGGGGGGCAGATCACTTGAGCCCAGGAGTTAGAGACCAGTCTGGGCAACATGGTGAAACCCCTTCTCTACTACAAATACAAAAAATTAGCTGGGTGTGTTGGCACATGCCTGTAGTCCTAGCTACTCAGGAGGCTGAGGTGGGAGTTTCACTTGAGTCTGGGAGGTCTAGGCTGCAGTGAGCCCTCCTGGAACCAGCACCGCTGAACTACAGCCTGGGCCATGGAATGAGACCCTGTCTCGAAATATATGTATATATAAAAATAATAAATTAAATTAAATTAAATTAAATTTGTGATAAAGTAACTACACATATCTTTGTAATAGCTAGCTGGCTTTATGACTGGTATTTTAAAATACATAATTTTTTAAAAAGTAAAAGGAGTCAAAGAGAACAAAATGGAGGAACATTTACAAGAAAACAAGGAAAGTGAGAAGTGAGGCTTCTATAACCATGCAAGATTCCTTCACATATCCAAGCTATGGAGAAACAGTTTTGAACATGCTGAAACTCAGGGGATGCTGACCCATGAGCTCTTTTTGAGAAACCTGACACCTGGGAAAACTGGTGAAACAAGATTCATAGTGAGTGTTTGATATATTTAACTGAAGATCTAAGACTAAACCAAAGGTAAGATAAGAGTCAAAGGATGATATGGAAACACGTTCTCTGACAAAGTTAGAAAAAAGCACAACCTAAAAAAAGAAAGAGAGAGAAAAGCATAATTAGCTCACTGATTTACTTACAAAAGTTGGGAAACAAAGACATCATTTCAAGCTACAAAAAAAAAAAAAAAAACCAGAAGCTTAAATATATCTAGGTGCACAGAGTGAAAGCAAAGAAAGAGAATATGCATTATAATAATAATTAAAATTGAATGGCAGAGAAAGGAAGGAAAGAAGAGTTTGCAAAACAAATTATATTCTTGCTTACAGGAGAGCTCCAGTCAATATTATCTAAAGGAAAGAAGGAAGAATGGGTATTATAAAAAAAGGTCAGTACTAATACAAAAGTTCAAACATTTCCAATTATCAAAAGCAAAAAAAAAAAAAAAAAACAGAACAGAAAAACT